>NW_024403584.1:0-9609 GCF_007990345.1 Gossypium hirsutum | reverse complement strand
AACTACTTATCCACCCTGACCGATTGCCCTAGCGGGTTCTACACAGTCATTTCCCTAGCAGTGCTATCAGATTGAATACCCAACTTTCCAGACACAGCGCACGCGACATACGAATGCGTGGATCCAATATCAATTAAGGCAACATAAGGCAAATTATAAATCAGAAACATACTAGTTATAACGTCAGGGGCGTCACCATCCTCCCGGCATCGAACAGCATGAACCAAGGCTGATTGCCTCGCCTCAGTATTACCCGTGCCCCTACCCGGTGCTCCACGTTCTCGTCCAAACCCATTTCCACCTCTGACCTGTCCACGACCTCTCATAGTTTGACCCCCTCTCATTGACTGAACATGACCTTGCCCTGCAGCTTGCGTCAGAGTAGGCCTCTGAGGACAATTCCTGACTTCATGCTTTATGAACCCACATCTAAAACACGCTCTAATCTTTTTCCAACACTCGTCTAAATGAGATCTCCCACATTCAGCACAGGGCTGCGGTCTTACCGAAGCAACAGGATCTCCAGCTCGAACTGGCCCACCAAACATGGCCCTCTTCTCAGGTCTACCAGTCAAACTTGAGGACCCAAAATCGCTTTTTCCCTGCCCCTATCTTTCTCCCAATTTTGGCGCTCAGAGTGCTTCACATCTTCACCAATCTTTGCTTTTTCAACAAGGGCAGCAAAATCCCGCTCTCTCTGCGGAGTTATCAAAACTCTCAACTCATCCCGAAGGCCATCCTCAAAACCCACGCAGTGTTCGTACTACGTCGCTACTACCCCACGAGCATAACGGCTCAACCGTAGAAACTCTGCCTCATATGCCGCCACAGTCCTACTCCCCTGGATCAAGTTCAAAAATTCTTTCCTTCGGGCGTCCACATAACTTGCACCCACATACTTTCCTTGAAAGGACGCCTCAAAGAAATCCCATGTCAGACGGTCAGCTTGTGTACCTTCCCTCACAGTGAGCCACCATTGGTAAGCCTAATCTCGCAGCAAAGACACTGCCCCCTTCAATTTTTGCTCCACGGTACAGTCTAGAGCATCCATTATCCGCTCCATAGCCTCTAACCAATATTCTGCCACATTCGGGGCTACTCTAGAAACACCCCTAAAAATCTCTGCCCCATTGGATCGGAGTCACTCAGAAATTGAACCCCATGCCAATAACCCTCTACTCGTTCCAGCGACCCTTTCAAGAACCCGTAGCATCGCTTGAGACACGGCATCATCTCCAACTGCTAGATCATGAGACCAGCTCTTAGTTACTGGTGAAGCCATTGTCTCCCCAGCAGGCATATGACCCGATTCTGAAGACCCATCCCTAGTGCTCCCTCGGCCTCTACCACGGCCTCGCGTACCCCTTCCATAAGTACCCCTAGTGCTCATATTGATACGCGCTTTATCTGAATTTTTAAGTTTTATGCCATTAGTTCATATTTCTAGTTTATTATTAAAAGATATTTTATGATAAACAATATTCAGAGTTTAGTTCTCGCAGATCAAAATTTTGCTACAACTATCGGTCGTCTACGGTCTCAGTTTGCTCTTAATTAAAGATTTTAATGCTACCAACTATAACAGTTTTCCAGTATTACTCTCACAACATTAAATACTAGCAAAGAACTTACAGATTTGGCGCCGGAGACTCGGTGTGCCATATTTTCCCGTACCATACTTTAAAACACCTTACATACTTTGAAAACAGTCACACTATCTACCAAAACTTTGAAACCCAATCCATAGTCGAGTTTTGTAACCTGGCTCTGATACCACTAAATGTAACACCCCAAACCCGACCTAAACGTTACGGTCGAATCTGGTGCACCACATATAAACGTTTGTTTGGTTTTTCGGTGAAAGTCCATTATTAAATCTAAGTTGTTTAATCGTTGATTAAACAAAGTTCTCATCAAGATGTTTACCAATTTGTTTATCTAGGTTGTATTATCTCATTTAAAATCGCGGAACATTTTGAAAACTTTGTTGTTGTAAAATCGTGTTCCTTGAAAGAAAATTAGGATTTTTTTGAAATCTCGAGCTTTCCTAGACTAGCAGTTTAGTATAAGAAATCACAAACCAAATTAAAACTAAAAATAAAAACCACCAACGGCCTTATTTCAAAAATTTAAAAAAAAAACCCAAAACGAAATCTAGTTGTAACTAAAAGAAACAGAAAAAGAAGTGTGGCCATCACCGAGTTCCTCGTAGCTCCAAAGCATCTAAGCTCAGGGTTTACTTGCACAGTAAGAAACAGGGTGAGTTTACGAAAACTCAGTGTGTGATCCCAAACAAATAACCAGTGATCAACACAGTATCAGTACAGTCAGGGCCAAAGCCCTGTTCAGTAGCAGTGCAGTCTGGGCCTTAGCCCCATACAGTTTTAGTGTAAATGCAAAGTGCAACCCATCCTTTACCAGCCAACACACCACCCGTACCAACCAGCACACCTGTAGGGATATCAATCAACCCACCCAACCATCACACCAATATCGCAGCACAGCTGCCAGTAATAATAATATCTCAGCATAGTTGCTAGTAATAGTAAGTGTGGTAAACCACCAGAAATAATCATCGTGACATAGTCACCAATACAGCACTTCCTCCATGTCATATACCCAACCCATGCAGTATGTCATTTCATAATTATTAAGTGTATGCAATATGCTATAACCACAACCAGTCACATAAATATCAACACACATCAATTGACCAATTGCTAGGACATAGTAATCATCTCTTCAGTTGGGGGTACAATCGTAATTCTACCCTCACAGTGGTTTTCCAGTCATTTAACCCCATTTTAGGGTCTCGATACCATTAACGACCTCTCGGAGGGTCTACAGTCGCCACGAATAACTTAAATAGTCCATATGGCCAAAATAGTGTTAGCGGGCCCGGAGCCCATTACTCGGCCCAAAATATTCCACGTCCACGAGTTTGCCATGGTGACCTCATTGATGATCACCCATAGTATAAGACTCGGTTTACCCGTGAGCATTCACATGCTCGTGTAACCGTTCATGCCATAGTTTTGGCTTTTGATCGATATTTAAAAGGGTGCAGTTACACCCCTATTGATGAAATCACCCAAGTTATTCAACTATTCAACTTTGTCCCACAATATGCGATCAATAACACCTAGACCACCGATTAGAAACGATCGAACAACTCTTGCCGAAATACTGCATTAATGGCCGATTCTATTGCAATAAAATAAATGCAAGACTTGATACCCATAGAATGAACAAATTCCCGAACTAAAGCTACAAAGATTTGCCATCTTCTTACCCCAGTGATTAGACCGAAAGCCAAAGAGGGATTTGAACACCTTTGAGTGTAGTAGAGTCCCTCATCTCTTCGAGAGTTAGAAACCGGAGATCCCAAACATACAAAAATAGAATCGAGAATAAGCATCCACAAACGAACACACCACTAAAGAAAAACAAAAGGCGAATAGGCATAATAAGGAACACTTACCCCCAAAGACCAATCGATAGGCAAGGAAAGAAGCTGGAACCACGAACAATCGACAGAGCTTGCTGCTCAAACGAAACAAGTGCAAAAGAACTAGCGGCACAACCTTCGACCTAAGAAGGGAAAAACTGGAGGAAGAAGTAGATGCACAGACAAAAAAGCAAGAGTGGTTTGGCTAAAGGAGACCGAAAAGAGAAAATGGTAGGAAGGAGAAGATCAAGCCGACAATGGTAACAAAGTGTGAGAAAAGAACCGAGGGAAAAGAGAGAACCGGCCGTAGTAGGAAAAAAATAAAGGAAATAGTCTTCACAAAAAGGAATAAGACCAAGAGTGAGAAATGATACCTGTTTGACTAACACCAAAAAGATGCAACTGAAAGAAGCAAAGAAGGAAATATGCTCATGAAGGAACAAAAGAAACAGTAGAGTACCAAAATTGCTAATAGAAGAATTCCGCCACTACCAACTGCACACAAAACGTCCCAATCCTCCCCTAAACTAAACCAAGGGAACTTAGTGTTCCATTCGGCCACAACTTCCGACTAACACTACATCCCTTGATTTTCTCCACCATTCTCTCCCCTTATCTCTCCATAACCATACTAACCTCCCATTCAAAATTCAAATCGGATTCCCCCTTATGACCAAGTCTCTAGCAACTTCTATAGAATTTGAGTCAAACTCCACCTCTTACGCAACCAAGACATAAAATAAAACCCCTCCAATACGTTACCTAGGATTTGAATCCACAACCACATGCACGCCCTTCACACTACCTTGCCACCTGACCACACGCTCCATTTCTGTCACCCCTCAACCACGAATATTTATAAAGCCTGAGTGCCAGCGTTTAGGCTCTTTTAAGAGCAAAAACAAAGATGCTACAAAACCCGAAACTTGAACCCAGGACTACACAGACATACCCAAACACACTTTATTCAACCAACACACAAGCAAACATGGAATTTATGCTAAAACACGCAAAATTACAGACCCCCATACTTTTGGGCTGCTACAATTCTACCCCCTTTAAAAGAAATTTCGTCCTCGAAATTTACCTGGTCAAAATAAATGAAGGTATTGATGCCACATCGCCTCTTCTGGTTCCCAAGTGGCCTCTTCAGTGCCGTGATTGCGCCAAAGCACTTTGACCAGTGGAATAGACTTCTTCCTCAGTACCTTCACATGACGCTCCAATATCTACACTGGTTCCTCCTCGATGGTTAAATCAGGCCTAACCTTAATTTCCTTGACTGATACAACATGCAAGGGATCAGAACGGAACCGCCTAAGCATTGAGACGTGAAACACGTCGTGAATTTTCTCCAGCTCTGGGGGCAACTCAAGTTGATACGCAACTGATCCAACTCGCTTAAGTATCCGATAAGGCCCAATAAATCTAGGGCTCAGCTTGCCTTTCTGACCAAACCTGATAATTTTCTTCCACGGCGACACCTTAAGAAAGATATAATCCCCACAAAGTACTCAATCCCTTTACGTTTTAAATCTGCATAGGACTCCTGCCTATCAAAAGCCTCTTTCAACCGCTCGCGAATTAGCTTTACCTTGTCTTCTGTATCAGCGATTAACTCCAGCCCCAGAATTCGACGCTCGCCTAGCTCAGTCCAGCAAGTAAGGGTATAACACCTACAACCATACAGAGCTTCATACGATGCCATTCGAATACTGGACTAAGAACTGTTATTATATGTAAATTCTTCTAACGGTAAATAGTCCTCCCTGCTGTGTGACACCCCTAATTTGACCCTAGTCGAAAAGTGGTTTCGGGACCACAAAATCGAGTCATAAAAATAATTAACCGTCATAGTTGATGCTTATTATATGTATATATGCATGCGTAAAAATTTCATGTTTGAATTTTGTTAATTGTAAGTGAATTTTATTAATTAGGACTTATGTGAGAAAATTTAGAAATGTGCTAGGCAAATGTAAAGTGGCCTATTAATGCATGTTATGAAAATGATGGGTTTGCATGTCAAATTACCCAAAATTAGAGCTAGTGGCCGGCCATGCTATGGGGTGAAACATGTTGGAAACATGTTGTGTTAGTGTGTTATGTTAGAAAGAATAAAATAAGAGGTTAGTAATAAAGTAATGAAAAGAGAGGGGTGATGAAAACAAAGTTGTCTCATCCATGCCCCCCTCAATTGCCATGAATTGAAGGAAGAAAACAAAAGAAAAAGAAAAAAAATGTTCATCTTCTTCTCCTACCTCTCTCAAGCCGAAACTAACCAAGAAATGGAAGAAAGCACACCTAAGGCATTCGGCCATCTTGTGTGGGAATTAAGGTATGATATCATGTGATTCTTTTGGAAATTTTGTGAAGTTGAGTTTGTTTTGGTGCTCATAACATGACCCATGTGTTAATTTTTGAGTTTGTGTTGCAAGAAACATTTGGTTATGTCCTTATATGTCAAATTGATGATAAATTTTTGATATTTGGTGAATGAATATGGGTCTCGGTCATGGTAGATAACAAAGAATGTGGTTGTTGTTCTTGTTAATTTGGATGAATTTTTGGTGGATAGGTGCTTGAATCAAACAAATGATCATGTGTGTACACTAGGTGCTAGTTGAGAAGAATCGGTCACTATATTGGAGGCCATTGCCGAATATGAGTTTAGTTATTGAGAGTGATGAATGTGTTTTGAGTTGATGGAATAAAAGAATGCTTAAAGATGTGTCACAACAAATTATATGTTAAGCTAAGGCTGTTAAATTATCAATCTTTCTTCCTAGCCAAATATGTGTTTAGAAAGTTGAGTTGTTAAATAGATTTTGAAGTTAGCCCATGTATTTATTTTTGAATTTAAGAAGAATGATACATTCGACTATGCTTTGATGTGCTTGAATTATTGTTATGTGAATAAATATTTGTTTGATGATATATATTGTATTCGGCAATGGGATAAAATGTGTATTAAGGTAAGTTTCATGGTGATTATGCTTGTGATGTTGGGTTAATAGTCGGCATTGAGTAATGTGGGGTAAGGTGATTAATCGGCTATGAAATTAGCTAAATTGAATAGGTATGTTTAATGATATGCTTAGTATAATGTATGATCTTATAACTCGGTTTGGTATTGAGATAAAGGTTAGATGTATGATTGGATTTTGGTATGTGTTAAATTGGTTAATCAAAGATTAAATGATATGTGATTGCCTAATGTGATTGTTAAGTGAATAATATTAGTTAAGTAATTAAGTAATCTATTGTTTTACTTAAGCTTAAGAGCAAAGAGGATCAAAGTCGGATAGGGGAAAAGAGAAAGTAAACGAATAGCCGTGGACATCTAATCGTCGACCACTTCCGAGGTAAGTTTTAAGTGACTAAACGTTGTGTGAATTAAATCATAATAGGACATAATGAGTTGATTTAATAAGATATGATGTGGCTATGATATGTCTTAAACTCAAATGGTAAGTTCATAAGTGTTTGGACTTGGAAATTCAAGAGCAAATAGTAATAATTTGCTTTGGACAGCAGCAGTAATGTGATTTTAGAAATCACTATAAATTGTTGGTGTGGAATTGTAGGCTGAATAAAATATTTAATCAAAGCTTAGTTAGCCTAGTTTCTTATAAAAGAGACCGTGGAAGCAAAGAAATTTCCTATAAAGAATATTAAAGTTGTGTGGACAGTGTCAGAATGACTCCGAAATCCCCTGTTCTGTTTTTGGAAATCATTATAATTTGTACAAAAATGGTTATAAGATAAGATTTATATTCTTAGACTCCTTAATGAGTCTAGTTTCAAATTAAATCAAATAGAACACATTATGAATTCTGTACAATGAAAAATTTGATTCGTAGTGAAGAGTGTCAGATTAGTCAAACAGTGAAACAGGGGAAACTTTAAGAAAACTCTGGTATTATTGGCCAAACTAAAAATTTTGGAATTTTATGGATGGAAGATATACGAGTCTATATTCAGGGAAATTAACGGCATATTTGATTTTGTAGCTCCAGTTATAATAATTTAGTGACTATTGTCAGGAAACAGCTCGTAGTGAATATGTATTTTATTGTAAACATGGATAAACTTGTTTTATTGCTCATAAGCTATTGATTAAACCCATACGTAATTCTAATCGTGATATTGTAAAACGATATATGAGTGTTAGAAGGATCTTTGATATTAAAATTTGTGAAATTGTAAGTTTATGAGTATTCGATTATAAATGATAGTATTGCGTGAAATTGAATTAATCTCTGGAAAACGATTGATGTAGATTCGGCCAAGACAAAGTGTATACATGATAGTATATGTGGTATGTGAAGTATATTTGGATAATTGTGATGTGAATACATGAAAATTTATATTTTGATTTAGGATTTTATGTGATGAATGTGAATGTGTATATATGAATAAGGCCGAATGGCCAATGTGATGAATGTAACATGCATATATGTGATAGGCCGAATGGCCAATGTGATGAATGTGAGCATGCATATGTGTGATAAGGCCGAATGGCCAATGTGGTGAATATGAACATGCATATATGTGGTAAAGCCGAATGGCTAATGTGAAATATGTATGAGAAATGTATATGTGGTAAAGCCGAATGGCTAATGTGAAATATGTATGAATATGCATATGTGGTAAAGCTTAATGGTCAATGTGAATATATATATGAGATATGTATATGTGGTAAAGCCGAATGGCTAGTGTGAAATGTAGGCGATGTGCGTATATTGTGGCCGAACGACCAATGTGAAAGGTGTGTATTATTAGATATTTGATGAGGCAAATGAATTACAAATATGACAGTCGATGTGAATGTTGTAACATGTGATTAAATGTACATGAAACTTGGAAATATATTCTGGGTAAGACCCGATGACTACGTGTGAGATTATTCCGGCTCAGACCCGATGACTACGTGTGGAGATTATGTCCGGGTAAGACCCGATGACTACGTGTGGAGATTTTGTCCGGGTAAGACCCGATGACTACGTGTGGAGATTTTGTCCGGGTAAGACCCGATAACTTCGTGTGGAGATTTCGTGTAATACCCCGAACCCGAAACCGACACCGGAGTCGAACACGAGGTGTTAACTGACTTTAACCCTTATAAAATTTATTTTCCAGACACTGCCAATCTGTGTACTAGTCGTTTTAAAAATCATATCTTGAGTTTCGTAACTCGAAAATCAGTTTCGTGATTTTTTCCAGAAACTAGACTCATGTGCCCATCTATTTATTTTTTCTAGAATTTTGGTCGGGCCAATTAGTACAGTTTATTAGTCAAAGTCTCCCATGTTGCAGGGGTCTTCTACACTGATCTTTGCCCATTTCGACTTAGATATCTCCCTGCACGGAGCTTCAATACTGATACCGTTTATTTCTATGAAAACTAGACTCAGAGAGGAATCTGTACATATATGGTACGACCCCTAATTATCTCTGGTTAATTATAATAAATTTCCAAAGTCGGAGCAGGGAATCCAGAAACCGTTCTGGCCCTGTCCCACAAAAATCTGATTATCTCTTAATATACTGCCCATATGATTTTTCGTTACTTCCTCATGAAAACAGACTCATCGAGCTTCGATTACATAATTTATTCATCAATTAATTCCACTCCTACTATTTTTAGTGATTTTTCAATCTCATGACACTGCTGCTGCCAGCATCTGTTACGAAAGTAACTAGGTCCATTTCATGCCTACCCTTGATCCAACTCAATCGAACATTCGTGCCATTTTCGCATGGCTTAAAGTTTACATGCCAAAGTTCAAACACAACGTAATAGCTTATACATGCCAAAATGTTCTTCTAGCCAACTAAGAAGAAAGTACCAAAACTTGCTATCCGGTGTGATGACTTCGATGACGGCCTGACCCCGCAAAAATAGATGAGTCCAAGCAACCTATAATGGGTGACAAGGAAACACCGAGTGAGTTTATAACTCAGTAAGTCATAAGCAATGCACTACCATCCATCAATAACATTATCACAAGAGGAAACAAAATGGAACGAGACAATTTACTCCATCCATACCGAACCATACCATAGTTCCTCCAACCTATCGATTCAGTTTCATATCAATTCATGCATTCACATTCCATATACTCATCAATAGGACATTGAGCATTTTCATAAATCAA
>NW_024403583.1:0-9614 GCF_007990345.1 Gossypium hirsutum | reverse complement strand
TAATGATGGCAACGAAATCTAAAAGTCGGCTAAAAAAAGAGAAGATGGAATTTTATTAACAAACAGCAAAACCGAAGATGATAAGGTTGGAGGTTGCAATAGACTTTTAATCCTTTTAAAAAAAATTGTAAAAAAAAATGAAATTAAAAAGGGAAATGTGAAAGATGAAGATCATGAAATGGAATGACGAACAAACGGAGCTTAATTTCACCGAAGGAGATAAAAGATGGGTGAAGGTTACTGCAACATGCCTTGAGAATGAAGGAAATGATAATGGGTGCATGGTATGCGGCTGAGCATTCATTGGGATACTAATTCTTTTGTAACATGATGAGTGTTCCTGTTGGAGGGGAGGTAAATGTTGATTTACCTTTCCGGGGTCCTGAAGTTTTAAATAATATGGGCTGGAATTGGGTTTGGAATAGAATAATGGATGGAAATCCAAATTTCAGAGGTAATGAAGTAGGCTTGGAACAGAATAATGGGATGGGAGACTCAAATTCGGAGGGTATTAAGTGGGCTTTAATGAGAATGTTATGCAGTGTTCAGACAATGAAGAGAACCCAATGTTAAATCAAATTTCATCTCGTTTATCAGATATAGAGAATAAAAAGATCGAGTTACAGCATCTGAAATTGAAGAGGAAATTTTCCAAATTAGACAGAACAAAGAAATAAGAAAGTGTTGAATAAGAATATTAGATCTATGCGAGAAATTCAGGATATAATGTTCATAACGAAGGAGAAGCAAAAGAGGACAGGAAGCAAGAAAATCGAAAGGAAAGGGGGTTCTAGATTGACGAAAGCATAAAAAATTTGTCGTTATCGGATTAGACATCAGCAACAGAAGGAAATTTATCCTAAGAGAAGCGAAGAAGACGTGGGAGGTAGGGAGAAGGCTGGGTTTTAGTGTGCAAGGTGACAAGGAGGTAATTATCGAAGAAATAATGAGAATTGATGGAAAGTAATAGGGAGCATGCAAAGGTAGAAGGCTGGGGGTTTCAAGATTCTGGTGAGTGTTTGTTTTTATGGTTTTCTCTTTAATTGTTCAATTTGGTCTGAAATATACGAATTGTCACATGGAACATTAGAGGGCTGAGTTCGGTAACTAAAATTGAGGTTGTCAATAGATTAGTGAGAAAAACTAAGGCTAATGTATGTTTCCTTCAAGAAACTAAGTTAGAAACGATGTCAGTAGATTTAGTTAGAAATATTTGGGGTATGACTATTTTGATTTTAAATTTGCTGTGCTATTGAAAGATCAGAGAGTTTATTAACTATTTGGGATAAGGCAGGTTTTCAGTCGATGTAGAGTTTATGAGAAGGGTTCATTGTAGTGAAGGTAAATGGGTGCTTGAAGGGAAGGAGTTGTTCTGATTAACGTATATGCTCCAACAACCTTTCAGATAAAAATCTGTAGGAAGAGATAAACGGATTGAGAAATCAATTTAGTAGAGCATGGATAATTGGTGAGGATTTTAATGTGGTGAGAATAGAAGTGAATGTATAAATTGTTCGGGCATTGAGAATGGTGCAAAGGAGTTTGGAGAGTTTATTATAGATGCAATTTGGTTGATTTGCCGTTATTGGGAAAAATTTCACTTGGATTGGTCCGGATAGCAAACGTAGCAGATTGGACAGATTTTTAATTGAGGAAGATTAGTTGGTTCATTTGAAGGACTTACAATAGCAAGGTTTTAACAAATCGATATTAGATCATATTTCAGTCTTGTTGGTTAATGAATCTATCGACTAGGGGTCAAGACCTTTCAAGTTCGTTAATGCATGGTTTAAAAAGAAGAATGTATGAGATTAATTGAAAGGGAATGGTTGGAAATAGGTTGTTTAAGAGTAAAAATGGTAGTTAAATTGTGTAAACTGAAGGGAGCTCTTAAGAAATGGAATGTTGATGATGGAAATATTTTGGAAAAAAGAATTATTGAAAGTAAAGATAGGATAAAGGAGATAGATGAAGCAAGCGAACAAAGAAAGCTGGCCGAGTTGGAAATAAATGAGTTAAAACAATTGAACATCAAGCTTTGAGAAGTGTTAAAATTTAAAGAATCTATTTGGCAGCAAAAATCAAGGATGACATGGTTAAGGGAAAGGGATGCCAACAGTGTTTTTTTTCCATAAAGCTGTTAAAATCAAAGCTAAAAGAAAAATCGGGGGTCATTGGTTCAAGGAACCTAAGGAGATAAAAGAGGGGCTGTTCAATTTTTTCAAAAACCATTTTGATTGCCCAACAAGAAGATGGAAAATGGAATTAGATTTGAAATTTAGAAAGCTTAACAAGGAAAGGTCGATGAAATTGGAGGAACCGTTCTCGATGGAAGAAAGCAAAGAGGCAGTTTGGAGTTGTAATGAATCTAAAGCGCCTGGTCTGGATGGTTTTAATTTGTGTTTTTTTAGAAAATGTTGGGAGATTGTGAAGAACGATTTGTTTAGATTGATGTTTGATTTTTTCATATCCGGAAAGCTTGAGAAAGCATCAACTCATCATTTATCACACTTATTCCAAAGGTGGAAAATTCTAATGAAATAGTAGATTTTAGGCCAATTTGTTTGGTGAGTTCTTTGTACAAGATAGTGTCAAAAGTGTTGTCTCAAAGGTTAAGGGAGATGGTCGGAGATATGGTAAGCGACACACAATGTACCTTTATCAAAGGTAGACAGATTTTTGATAGAGTGTTAATAGCATATGAATAAATTCATTCAGTCAAGAAAAAAGGTGGATGTAGTGGTAATCTGATTTTTAAATTAGATTTTTCTAAAGCTTATGACTACGCTCGGTGGGATTTTCTAGAGTTGGTGTTATTCAGGATGGGGTTTGGTGAAAAATAAAGAGGTTGGATGATGGAATACATATCTACGACGCGAGCAACAGTTATCATTAATAGATCGACGTCTAATGAATTCAGATTTTGTAAAAGACCTTCGATAGGGAGATCCACTATCTCCATTCTTATTCATTTTAGTGACGGAAGTCCTTCATTTGGCGTTGGATAAAGCTGTGGAGTTGGGTTTAATCGAAGACTTTAAAGATGTTATTCTTGCCTAATTTTTTCTCATCTACAATTCGCAAATGACACAATTCTATTCTTGAGAGCTAATGAAAAAGAGGTAAGCAATGCGAAGTACATTCTAAGGTGTTTTGAGCTCTTTTCGGGTGTTAGTATTAATTTCAAAAAATCTTGCTTAGTGGGTTTCGGTGTGAAAGAAGAAACATTATTTAGAATGGCAGCTATTTGCAAATGTAAGATTGGTTCTTTGCTTTTCAATTACTTAGGAATTCCGTTAGGAGTGAACCCGAAGAGAATTGCCACATGGGAGCTGATTGTTGATAGAGTAAGAAAGAGGTTATCAGGTTGGAAGTGTCGTACGCTATCTTGGGCTGGAAAAGTTGTACTTATCAATGTTGTTTTTTCTTCTTTGTTGATTTACTTTATGTCTTTGTTTCAAGATCCTGTGACAGTTATAAAAAGATCGACAAGATTAGAAGGAATTTTCTTTGGGGGAATATGGAAGGGAAAAAGAAAATGGCTAAGATTAGTTAGAATACTTTTTGTAAGCCTAAGGTGAAGGACAGAGCGAAAGTGGTAAATTTAGGAATAAAAAACAAAGCTTTATTGGCTAAATGGAGCTAGAAATTTGCGATTGAAAAAGAAGCATTATGGCGAAAGGTTATTTTAGAAAAATACGGGTTGAATGTGCAAATGTGGCGTTTTAAGTCAACACATCAAAAAGATATGTCAGCAGTGTGAAGAGGTATTGTTGAAAACTCTAAAGACGATGTAGTGTCTAAATGGGTGGGGATGGACTGGTTCTATTAACGAATGGGAATGGTAGGACGACATTGTTTTGGCTGGACATTTGGTGTGGTAATCGACCATTAAAGCAAGAGTTTCCAAGGTTATTTCATCTTGCTAGGCAAAAGGAAAGTTCGATAGCTAATGTTTGAGATTTTCTAGGTATTGTAGAGATAATTGCAATGAATTCTTTACTAGATCGTTGTTGGGTAGGGAGGAAGAGATGTGCAGAGAATTGGCGGAGAGGGTGAGTGGCACAGTGTTGGTTTCAGATATAGAGGATAAGTTGTGTCGGGCTAATGATAGATACAGGGAGTTTTCTATTAAAAATGCTCTGAATTATTGATATTAGATGGTGGGGCGAATATTAATTTTGCTTGCGATAAATTATAGAAACTTAAGGTACCACCTAGAGTACGAAGTTTCCTTTAGATGCTCCCTATCGACAGAATTCCTTCTAAGGAATTCCTAGTTAAAAGAGGGGTGAATCTCCAAAATATATCGATAAGCTGTTCAAGGTGCGAAGAGAGCGGAGAGCACATCCCACTTGTTCTTTCAATGCAAATTTATTGAAGGCTTTTGGATTAAAATTTTCAATTGGTGGGAAGTGGTTTGGAAGCAGGTTGAAGGTTTTGAGGACTTTTTCGCTTTATCCATCAACGTGAAAATGGCCGAAATGAGGAAAAGTTTTTGGCTAATATCAATTTCAGCAGCTTGTTGGAAAGTTTGGTTAGCAAGAAATGGGTTGGTTTTTGAAAGAAGGAGAGTATATATGGAATTTTTGATTTTTCAATTAAAGATGAGGGCGCTGTTGTGGATTAGAGCAGTTTATGATGAAGTTAGGTTGCAGGAGAATTTTTGGTGGATTTTTCCACAAAGGTGCAGGGTTGATTCTTTTAAATCCAACCCTGCTGTTTCATTTTGGCGCCCCTTCCACATGGTTGGTTAAAGTTTAATATGTGTAGGATTGCAAAAGAAGATAGAGTAGGATGTGGAGGTGTTTTGAGAGATAATGAGGGTGTAGCAAGAGCATTGTTTTTTGGTTCAATAGCAACATATGATGCCGAGGTGGCTGAAATTGGTGCTGTGAAGGTTGCTCTGGAAGTATTTTTAGCTATGAAATGGAAGATTGATGATTCTTTATTTATTGAACTTGGTTCATTGGTGGTGTTTTCTTGGCGTGCTAACAAGGTAATGAGACTTTGGTCTCTTCAAGCAATTTTTGCAGGTATTGAAAATGATATGTCAAAGGTTGGAACTATTGTATTCTCATTGGCAGAAAAGAAAAGTAACGAAATGGCATTTTCCTTGGTGATTGCAGGTTGTAATAGGGTGAAAATGTATAAAGCTTGGTGGTGAGATTTTGTTTGTTGTATTAACAGGTTTATTAGAGATGAAACGTGTTTTAATTTTCTTTGCTGTAATTTTAAAATTGTTGTTGCTGCTTTGTTTGTCTTTGACAACAATCCAATTTGAATAAAGTAAAAAAAAACATAAAGAAATAAATGGTCGGGGCATACTAAATTGAAAATCTTTCTGTTGAAGCTCATAATAAAAACATTAATATGATAAAAATTGTGCTTCTACTATTTTCTCAGTAAAATTTAGAAATTTACAATTTAATCCTTTTACTTTTCAATTATTCCAAAAATGATTTTCATCATGCAAATATGTATTCCAACTTATATTTATGTCAATCTATAACTAGCAACTCACTTTTTTATTTTGTCAAAATTACAATTTAACTCTCAAACTTTTTAAAATTTTTTATTTGGCCCTTTCCTCGTGTTTTCACTTCTAAAATTCTTTTTAGAAATTCACATATCTAAATCATTTTATTTTCAAAATATTCCTTTTTTTTAACTTATTTACCAAATTTTCATGTAAATTAACTTATTCAATACCGACATTACACCACATGTCCAATAAAAAATTTGGGATGTTGCACGACAAATGGCCTTAATTGATATTTTAAAGAATAAAAATATATATGAGACACATAGAGATCTTTTATTCACTTGTAGAGTTAAAAAAATTCCACCATCTGTATATTAAAGGATAACTCATATAATTTTATGCGCTGTTAGTGAACTAAATAATAGTGCATTATCTTAAATGAATATTAGTGGATTTACTTTTAAACTTTTAAGATGATGTGTATCAAATATTGTTATATAGTTACATCTCATTGGGAGAACCTCTCTCACTATATATATCTTGCAACGCACCAACATCTCATCAAGGGACAACCCATCTCTTTTGTATCCTACACATGAACTCTCAAGCATATGCGTGGCAAACTCTCAATTTTCAATAAACACTTTGCCTCGTAAGAGTTGTAGGAACTTCTTAAATATCATTATGTCAACCATCGTCAAGACTGTGTACACACTTGTCCAAACCACACTTCCAATTGACCTTCTTATGGCTCTTCACCAACATCCAAACATCATTGTACTACTCTCTACCCAAGTGAACAGTCTTCACCCTCTAACCCACTTATTTGTTTCAATATTAAGTAAAAATAAAGGGTTAATCTACCAAATGAAAACTGAGTTTGAATTGAAAGTTCAGCATGGTACCTGGGTTTTTTCTTTTTCTCCAATTAAGTGCTTATATTTTGTTATAGTTAACCAAAGTAGTACCCAAGCTTAACTTTTGTTAAATTTGAATGCACATATGTACATGATAGAAGAATTTTGAAGACTATAGTTGTCTATAGCAAATATAAATGAATTAAACCCGTTCTTGGATAATACCCATGTGTTTCTTGAATGGTCTTTTTTTGAAATAAAAACATAGTGATATTTGTCAACTAAGATATTTGCGGCTTTTTTACCCTAATAATACCAAAAAACTAATTAAATATCAAAATGGTATCCCCATGGCATTATTTATCAAAATGGGGTGAAATGAACAGTGCTGAAGAATGGAAGGACAAGAGGTGCCGTCAGTTTAGCATCCTCCACCCATTTTTACCCGTATTTCTTCCATATTTTGTCTCGTATTTTGTTTTATATACCGATACCGTCGTATAATGTCCCTCCATCATTAAAAATTATTATTTTTAAACATATCATAGGCTAATAATGGAGGTATGATTGAGTAGAAAAAAATGGGTGGTATTGCCACCCCTTGTCCCTCCACCCCTCGGCACCGTTCATTTCACCTCATTTTGGTAAATAATGTCATGGGGATATAATTTTGGTATTTAATTAGTTTTTTATATTATCAGAGTAAAAAAGCCGAAATTTGCATCGTTTTTTGCGGCACTTCAAGTCTGTGCTATTAAACTTTTGGTGTTGATTATAAACGTTGTTAAAGCTAAAAAGAAAATGTCTTTATAAATTTCTTTTGTTGTAGTACTAAAGGTATCAATATTAATTTTTAATGTTTAATTCAGATTTTGAGGTTAATTTGATGAAATTCAATTTTTAATATTATTAAGTTTGAAATTTCGTGATTTAATGTTAAATGTGAATTTGTTTAATTTTGTTTTTAATTTATTGTAATAGCCCTGTTTTAGCTAAATCAGAACAGTGGTTTTGGAATCACAAATATGATGTCGTAAAATTATTTTAAAATTATTAAATGTGTTTACAGCATGTGAATATGTATGTGTGAAAAATTTCGTGAGCTAATTTTATCGTTTAATAGCTCAATTTGAGAAAAATGACTTAATCGCGTAAAATACAAAAGTGGCATGCTATAATTTAAAAGTGTTTATTTGCTATGGTTTGTTATTTATGAAGTCCTTATGATGTTATTAACCCATTGATAATGTTAATGGACATTAATGGGCATTATATCATGAATTTTGGTGGTTTTAATTAATGGATAAAAGGTAATTTGATTATTAAGTTATTATAATTAAAACAAAATCAAATTTTGTTTCATCTTTCATCATACTTATTCGAAATTAAAGCAGGAAGAAGCCATTTTTCATGTTTCTAGGGTTCGGCCATTAATAAGCTTAATTGAGGTATGTATTTTGCTCGGTTTTTGATGATTTTTATGTTTTTGTGATCGTTGCTTTGAGTACTAGCGAGCCCGTACCCTAATTTCTGAATTTTTTGGTGATTTTGTAAATTTCCATTGATGAATGCTTGAGTTCTTGAATGTTTGATGATGGAAAATGAGTATTTGTTGATAGATTGTCATCTTTTGTAAAGTAATTTTTAGTGAAATTGCATAAAAAGGACTAATTTGTGAAAAGTGTAAAATGTGTGGTTAAATGTGTGAAATAAATGAAAATATGGATTGATATGAAGCTATATGAAATTTGGCTTGCATGAAATTAGAAAGAAATTGTGTAATTTGTGATTCTGTGAAATAGAGACTAAATTGAGAAAATGTGAAAGTATAGGGGTTAGTGTGTAAAATCCCTAAATTGTATGCTTTGGATGAAATTGAATGAATTGAGGAATAAAAGAGTTAATTTTGAATTTATATAGATTCTGAAAGAAAGAAATCGGATTTGGATCGGGGAAAATCAAAAGTTATCGAGTAATCGATCCAATTCGTCTATTCCGATTACGAGGTAAGTTCATATGCAAATAAATGTATTTGAATTGAATTATATATGTTTTATTATCATTGAATTGCTACGAATGTCAAACGAGCAAGTACGAGTATGAATTGACGAAGTTACGATATCTGAAAGTCCCGTACGAATCCTAAGAATAGTATAGGATATGAATGTTATGACATTAGGCTATCGAGATGTGATTACATGTAAGACCATGTTTGGGACATTGGCATTGTATTGAGATTACGTGTAATACCATGTCTGAGACATTGGCATCGTTAATCGATTTCATGTAAGACCCTGTCTAGGACAGTGGCATTGATATGTGTTAACATGTAAGACCATATTTGGGATATGGCATTGTACGAGCTTATGTGATTTTCGAATATCCTTAATGATTCCGAACGGTTCAACGGGCAAAGTTAAGTTGAGAAATAATATGTGAATGAGCTAAGTGATTCAAGTATGTACGAAATTCATATGAGCTTTGAGAAGAGAAGATAATTGATGAATTGGTATGTTTGAGATGTATAAATTGATTAATAGAAAGGTTTGTGATCTTGAATGTGTTTTTAATTGTGCTTATTCATATTTTGCTTAATTGATGGTAATGATATTGATTCATAAAATGATTTATTTGTGTATGGCTTACTAAGCTTTTAAAGCTTACTTTGTGTGTTCTTTCCATGTTTTTATAGATCATCAAAGCTAGCTCGAACTCTGGGATCGTCAGAAAAAGTCTTCACACTATCGATCATCTCGTTGGTATTTTTGGAAGCTTTGTATATATGGTATATGGCATGTATAGGCTAGTGTTAATTTGATATGTTTTGAGTTGTGATTATATCCATTAGATTTGACTTGTGAATGTTGATGTGTATGGCCATTTAAGTTGGCTTGAATTGTGTTTGGTAAGATATATATATGTGATGTATATAATACTTTATATGTAGGCTTGTTTTGGTATGGTTATGAGTTGGCTATTTTGGATAGATGTAAGTTTGTGTATTAATGCTTGAGGAATGGTATATTATGGTATATTTTGTATATGATGAATTGATATATTTGGGAGGCATTATTTAGATGATAGAAAATTATTGAAAGTACATTTCAAAGTTATGCAAATTGATGATTATGGTACATTGTTTTGGTATGTTTTGAATACGGAATTGAGTGGTTGAATGGTTATGAATAGATGTCATGATATGAGTATGATTTGGCATGTTTGTGGTTGCTTAAAGATGTATTGAAATGGTGCTATTTTGGTTGCTATGTGTG
>NW_024403582.1:0-9650 GCF_007990345.1 Gossypium hirsutum | reverse complement strand
TCCGACATTGAATTGACTTGGTCCGAATCTGATACCTAATAAAAATACAATATAAAAATAAATGTCGTGCCTACTTTGCTGGATGGCAATCTTACAACTTCTCACTGGCGATAGATGTTTAGTGATGGTATGAGTTTTGATCGTCTGTCTGTTGTGCTCTGATGCTTTGAGTTTTGAAATCAAATTTTTTTAGTGTTCTATTCTAGAGGTTTGTGGCACTTGTTCTGGGTTTATGTGGCATAGGAAGTCTGTTGGTACGTGGCTTCAAGAATTTAACTAGGTATTTCCTGTTGAATGTAAATAATTCTGTCTATCTGCTCAAGCTGGTATAGAGAATGCAATTGTGTATTTTATTTGGTGTGAAAGGAATAGTAGGCTATTTGGGAATTCTTCTAATTATGTTGAAGTTTTGTTGAAAAAAGTTACAAATGTACATTTTGGTCTTAGTGATAGATGTCTCACTGATTTAGACCCTGTCAATAACTGATTATGTTTGCAAGGAGTTTGAGAAATGCATAGGATAGGCTTCTGGTTTTGGTTGATGTAATCTGTTATATTTTTTGGTTTTGTATAAGTTCTTATTGTACAATTATAATTTGGTGGTTGTGGATTATTGAATTATTGAGTTATAATAAAGAAACCCAAAAAACACACAATTTGAACTTAACCTATCTATATATATTCTTCTTAATTAAAGAAAAAAAAACCCTAAAACACCATGAAGTCACTATACATTCAAATGCATATCCCATATGCATTTCAATCCGAATCCTTCATAACTCAGTCATTCATCAAAACTCGGAATCTGTCAATTTTTTATCCAACTCTTTGCCCTCAATGATTCGAAGCACATAATGTATTCCATTAGCTACATCATAGACCATCAATCCAATCCTACCACCCATATAACCTCCCAATGGCTTCCCACAAGATAACCAAACTTCCCAAGCACTTGTTCACCGAAAATCCCCCACCGTAGGCACCAAGCAATGTTCCTTGCCCCTAAAAACCCTTCCGACATAGTCCCACCATAGTAAACAACTTCGAAAAAGTCCCAACCGGACGAAATGATCGGACCCGTTACGCGCTCAGCCTTTTGCGTAGCCAGCTTGGCCGCTTTTTCCCGGCCTTTGTGGCTTGTTTTGCCGCCTCCTTGGAGGACAGGCCTTGTGACATCGCGTCTTGTAACGCCTTCTGCATTGCTAAGTTCTTTGATTTCTCGACATGAGCGGCTCGGATGTTGTAGACATAAAGTTTAACACCTTCTTTCACTGCGCAAGCTATGGAACCAACTCCCATATCAAAGCAATCCCACAATGAAATTGCCCTGTTTGGGATAATACCACTTTCTCTTCCCAGCCAGTTTCCTGCACTTATCGCTATAACATGAAAGAAATGAAAAAGAAAATTTTTTAAAACCATACATAGTAAGTACCTACATACATAGGTAAAAGTACCATAGAGCCCCTATATTAGGAGTTGGATTATATTTTACCCATTGATCAAAAATAGATAAATTTATCCCAATACAATAGATCAAGAGCAAGCCGGTCCTTTCTATTAAAATTTCATCAATTTTTACTGTTAAAAATTGACGTGGTGATGAAACAACTAGACAATTACCTAGTGCATGTCATGTTGACATATAAAGGTAAATTTTAACAATGAAAATGAAAGTTTTTAACATAAGACTAATTTGCTATTGATCTAAAGTACAAGAATAATTACTCATTTTTTAAGTAAATGAGCACAATTTAGTCTGACTTATAATACAAAGCCTCCACAATACTTTTACCTATCTCTATACATAACTAACATTGAGCAAATATGCACGTAAAAGCTAAGAAAAAGAAGCTAGATAAAGTAAATTCAAACAAGGATGAAAGTTTTTTGCTAGCTCATGATGCTCTTCAACTTGATTTTTATGTATATATACTCGCTCAAAATCGAATTTTATTCGATACTTTAGCTTCTATTTCGACATAACTCTTAAAATTTATCTAATCCCAATCCATGACTATTCATATGAAAATTACATAATGTTTTATATATTAGCTTTACAAATTATCCATTTATATGTTACAAAATATAAAAGTGACATTTTAATAAATATATCTAAGCGAAACAGAATTAATTCTAAAATTTTAATAAAAACTCGACCTTGGTTCAAACTCAATTTTAAAAACAAAAATCACCCTATATGGCTGGGTGGATGGAATCTCGATAACTTGAAGGGTTTTTGTCGGGTTTGTATTTCACACGAGTATATTAAAACTTTTATAAATTATTTCATATATTTTGAAAGATTCTATACACATTCTCATGTTTGAATGTGCTGAATCCAAATATGTACTTCAAAATAAAAAATCGAAATAACTCTAAACAGATATACCAATTTGATCCATAAAAGATAACAAAGAAGAGAGAACAATCAAGAACATTAAATTTTACAAACTTGAAATTAACTTGGAGATTTAAATTCCAACATTTACGACTTCTTTTATTTTCCAGACCAAATGCAAAAACGAGGACGTTTTGAGGTTGTTACCTGTCTTACTGAGAAGGGTGAGTCCAAGGATGAAGAGCAGCAGCTGAACTCTTTTTTTGTTGAGATCCATTGGCAACAGTTAAAAAATGACAGAAAAAAAATTGGCTAATCCTATTTACTACTATTTTTGTTACTCCTAATTTGAAGGATCAAGGAGGAAGAAGACCAGATCTATGGCTGCCACGTCTACTCAATTATTAAGCTAAGCAACTGATGGAATTTATCCAACAACATTTTTTGCAGAAATTTATTTTCATTGAAAATTATTGAAATACAACAAAACCTATTCATACATAATCAAAACACACTTTGATCCAATCTCCAGTAAATTATACCAACTTTAGAGACATGTTTTTTTCCCGTCAAACTACATACCCATAGTAGCCCAAGACACATACAGCTTTCGACCAACATGGTCCAACTTTCGATAGTATGCATGCCTCCAAGACCTGATGAAAAACAAGGGAGCCACTACACCCCAAATCCCATTACAAAGCCGAGAACTATGCTGACATAAGCCAATTCACTTTACTTCCTTCCCTGCTACTTCCATTATTTGCAACGTCAATCGGAATACCTTTTGAGGTGCAGTTCTTAGTGAGAGGAGGTCCACAAAGATGATTGCCCACGTAAGACAAGTTTTCAAAGCTTTGAAGCTGAGTGCTTGTTGGGATTTGTCCTGTCAAGTTGTTGTGGGACACATTGAAGTGATTCAAGAAATTCAAATTGGAGAAACTTGGAGGGATTTCACCATTTAGTCGATTCATGGACAAATCAAGAGATTCCATTAACTCTATGTTGCCAATGCTGTCTGGTATATTTCCTGTTAGGAGATTCCCTGAAAAATTTAAAGACAATAGTCCAACGAGACTACCAATTTCTTTGGGGATCTCTCCTGTGAGACTGTTATCTGAAAGGTCCATGCTCGTAACAAGTCCTAGTGTGCTACCATATTCATCCTCTCGTCCTTTCAACACCAATAATGCGTTCAAAAAAAGGAGTCAGCATCTACATACTTCACAAAAACAAAATTATTGGTTTTGTTTGTTGTGGCCATTGCACTTAAATTATTGAAACATTTTGGAATAACTCCAGAAATGTTGTTGTGGGCAAGGTCCAAGTTTTGAAGAAATTGAAGATCACAAATTTTATGAGGAATATGTCCATCAAAGTTATTGATCGAAGGCTTAGAGTCACAAGGTTTGAGAGCTTATCACCAATCCATGCTGGTACACTTCCACTGAAATGATTTTCACTAAGATCAAACATAATGAAATTTGGAGAATTTTGCAATGTGGATGGCAATTCTCCAAACATGGTATTGTTTCGAAGGTTTAGCATTATAAAATTTAGATGCCATAAAGAAGGTGGGATTTTGCCGGTCAAATTGTTGCTTCCCAAATTTAAAAGGCCTAAAACCTGACAATGATTCCAACAATCTGGAATATCTCCTGAGATAAGATTTTTATCAATGTAAAGAATTTCCATAAATTCCCCACTTGATGAATTACAAACTAATTCAAAAAGAGATCCCGAAAATGAATTATTTGATAAAATTAGAAATCGTAAACTTGGGAATACTCTTGGCAATGGGCCTATGAATCGGTTTGAACTCAAATCAACAAAGCTGCTCACATTCAAATATGAAATCTCTCCTCTAAGTTGATTCGAGGAAAGGTTTAAATATTCAAATGGAGTGGGAAGGTTCAAAAACCAAGTGGGCATGACATCTGAAATTCCTGCATAGGAGATATCCAAATAAGACAATTTCTTTTGGAATTTTAGCCACTGGGGAAACTTTGGGCCAAGATGCCAGTGACCCAATTCGATACTTTCACATTGAAATGGGGGAATCCAGCTTGAGTTTGATTCAAATCTAAGCCGATTGTGTGATGCTGCTAGAGTTGTCAATCTCGTGAGATTAGAAAAATGGGTTTCTGATACAACGCCTTCTAATAGATTATACCCACAATCCAGAGTTTCCAAACTTTCTAGTCGTCCAAAAGATAGAGGAAATGTACCATTAAATTGATTTTCTGAAACATCAAATACCTCCAAAGATGACAACTGCCCTATAGACAAGGGAATTTGGCCGTTTAATTGATTTTTTGAAACATCAAACCACTTCAGAGATGATAACTCCCCTATAGACAATGGAATTTGACCATTTAATTGATTTTCTGAAACATCAAACTCTTCCAAAGATGACAGCTGCCCTATAGACAATGGAATTTGACCATTTAATTGATTTTCTGAAACATCAAACAACTTCAGAGATGATAACTCCCCTATAGACAATGGAATTTGACCATTTAATTGATTTACCGAAAGATCAAGCTGAGTAACAGAGCTCAAGTTTCCAATGGCACTCGAGATTGTTCCTTGTAACTGTTAAGTTTAGTTCCCATGCAAAGGTGGCCATGCACGACATGCAAAGGTGGTCATGCTTCAGGAATCGCAGCAGGCAGTGGTGCCATGGTGTGCAGCAAGCTGAAGCTATCCATTTAGTTTCCTTAATTGAATGTTTTGTATTTAGTTAGGATCAAACTTAGTTGGTAGCTGCATTTTGATGTAATTAGGTGCTGAATGACAAGTTTAGGTAGAAGCTTTTTGTTCTTCAATCAAGTTTACCAAGTTACTAGGCAATTTAGTGGTGTTAGGTATGTTATTAGGTGATTACTTGTTTGTTTTACTTGTTGACTGATATATGTAATGGCTTAATGCCTTGTTGGCTTGCTTAATGAAAGATATCAGCTCATTTTCATTCAATCTTTTTCTCTCTTTTTCTGTTTTCACTTGCTAGCTTCATCTTTCTGTTTTCTGCTTCCGAGTTTGCTTCTTCACCAAGCCTCGAGGCTTACTACTCAAGCAAGACTAGAAACAGCTTGCTGCTGCCTCTTGCACCAACAATTGGTATCGAGAGCTCTTGTCTTAGTGGACCTGTTGTTTAAAAACAAAGAACTTGATGGCTTCTTCAGGATTTCACCAGCAGCCCCACCAGTCTTCAATGGAGAAGGCTTTCACATATGGCTGGTCAAGATGAAGACTTACCTACAGGCCTTCGATCTGCGGGAAGTTGTCAACACAGATACTGAGCCAGCACCACTGAGGGCTAATCCCACAGTAGCTCAGATTAGGCAACATGCTGATGAGAGGACCAAAAGGCACAAAGCCATGTCCTGCATCCAGAACTGTGTGTCAGATGTCATCTTCACCAGAATTATGGCCTGTGAGACTCCAAAACAGGCCTGGGATAAGCTCAAGGAGGAGTTTCAAGGCACTGAGAGAACAAGGCAACAGCAGCTGTTAAACTTGAGAAGGGATTTCGAGAATTTGAAGATGAAGGAAGAAGAAACAGTGAAGCAGTACTCAGATAGAATTATGGCAGTGGTTAACAGCATAAGGCTCCTAGGTGAGCACTTTGATGAGGCAAGAATTGTGGAGGAAGTCCTCTCCACCTTGCCTGAGAGATATGAGGCCAAGATATCCTCTCTAGAGGACTCAAGAGACCTTGCTAGCATCTCTTGACTGAGCTAATCAACACCTTTTATGCTCAGGAACAAAGAAGAGCTAGCAGAGCTGAAGATCACCAAGAATATGCATTTCAAGCCAAGGCCAGAGAAACCTCGAGCACTAATGCTCAAAGAGGCAAAAGGCCTTGGAAAAACAGGCCTAAGCCTGATGCTGCAAGGAGCAATGACCAGCCCTGCAGATATTGCAAGAAGCCTGGCCATCCAGAAGACAGATGCTGGTTTAGGCCAGATGCAGTATGCCAACACTGCAAGAAGAAGGGCCACGTTGAAAGGGTCTGCAAAAACAGAAGTAAGCCAAGGCAGAATCAATTTCAACAGTCAAAGGTTGAAGCTCGAGTAGCTGAGGACAGTAGTGACCAAGAAGAACAGGTCTTTGCTGTTTCCTGTGTAGCTTCTGAGAAGAAATGCTCTAAAGGCTGGTTGCTGGACAGTGGTTGCACTAACCACATGTCACCAGATGCCTCCTTGTTTAAAACCTTGGACAAAAGTTATAAAACCAAGGTCAAGGTTGGAAATGGTCAGTTTATAAGGGCTGAAGGAAGAGGAGAAGTTCTGATATGTACTCCCACAGGCAACAAGATCATTCCAAATGTGTTGTTGGTACCACAGATTGACAGAAACCTTCTCAGCATAGCTCAACTGCTCGAGAAAGGTTATTCTGTTGTGTTCAAGGATAAACAATGCCATATTACTGATCCAAGTGGATCAAGCCTCATGACAGTCACAATGACTGATAAATGCTTTGAGGTTCACTGGACAAATGACTCAAATTCAGCATACACAGCCTCTGTTGAAGACTCCAAGCTTTGGCATCAAAGGCTTGGACATGCCAACTTCAGATCAATAGCTCGATTGGCCAAAGAGGGCTTGGCAGAGAACTTCATCAGCTCAGTGGAGCATGATGATGTGTGTGAAGTTTGCCAAATGGGGAAACAGGCAAGACTGCCATTTCCTACAAATTCAACCTGGAGAGCTACTGAAAGACTGCAGCTGGTGCACTCTGATGTATGTGGCCCGATGAGGACTGAATCACTCAGCAAAAACAGGTATTTCATCCTCTTTATTGATGACCTTACAAGGTTTTGCTGGATTTTCTTTTAAAACACAAGTCTGAGGTAGCTCAAGTGTTTGTGAAGTTTAAAAATGCTGTAGAAACAGAAACAGGTTGCAAGCTGAAATCGATAAGGACTGATAATGGCACTGAGTACACTTCAGCTCAGTTTCAAGCCATTTGCAATGATGCTGGTATCAAACATCAGCTTACAAATGTCTACACACCTCAGCAGAATGGGGTAGCTGAAAGAAAGAATAGAAGTCTGATGGATATGGCCAGATGTCTGCTGTTTGAGAAGAAACTGCCCAAGACCATGTGGGCTGAGGCAGTAAACACTGCTGTTTACCTTCAGAACAGGCTTCCTACAAAAGCTCTTGCATCCGAGACACCTTTCGAGGCTTGGTCTGGTTTCAAGCCTTCCTTAGCACATCTGAAGGTGTTTGGTTGCCTGTGTTATGCACAAATACCAGCAGCAAAGAGAGACAAGCTCTCTAAAAGGGCTCAACCAGGTGTTCTAGTAGGCTACAGCTCAGTCAAGAAGGGCTACAGGGTTCTGGATCCCTTGATAAACAAAGTCCAGGTGAGCAGAGATGTCATCTTTGATGAAAAAGCCTGCTGGAATTGGGAGAAAAATGAGCCAGAAGCAGTTTCAGAAGACCTAGTGCCTAACCAAGCTGAACTTGAGCAGCTAGGACCTGAAATGGATGTTGATGATGTGCCTGTGAGAGGCACAAGGCCCCTAGATGATATTTATGAAAGGGCACAGGTTGCAATAGCAGAACCTAGCAGCTTTGAAGAGGCTGAGGCAGATGAAGGCTGGAAACTAGCTATGATCAATGAAATCAACATGATTGAAAAGAACCAGACATGGGAGCTTGTTGATAAACCTGCTGAAAAGAAGACCATTGGAGTAAAATGGGTCTATCGAGTAAAACAGAATACAGATGGCAGTCTGAAGAAGCTAAAAGCCAGGCTTGTTGTCAAAGGATTTAGCCAAAGGTATGGTCTGGACTACCTGGAGACATTTGCACCAGTAGCCAGGCTTGACACAGTTAGAATGATAGTTGCCTTGGCTGCTCAATATCAGTGGACCATTCATCAGCTTGATGTTAAGTCTGCATTTCTCAATGGCTTCCTGGAAGAAGAGATCTACATCGAGCAGCCTCAAGGATTTGTGATCACTGGCAAAGAACACATGGTGTACAGACTGAAAAAGGCTTTATATGGCCTGAAACAGGCTCCTCGAGCCTGGTATGCTCGAATTGACTCTTACTTGCTCAGTTTGGAATTTGAAAGAAGTCCCAGTGAACCAACACTGTATGTGAAGAAGAACCAAGCTCAAACTCAGCTTATTCTGTCACTCTATGTTGATGATCTACTGATAACTGGAGGAGATGGAAGAATGCTGGAAGATTTCAAAAGAAAAATGATGGAAATGTTTGAAATGTCTGATTTAGGCAGAATGAACTACTTCCTTGGAATGGAAGTGAACCAAACAGAAAAGGGAATCTTTCTTTGTCAGAGTTCTTTTACTATGAAGATCCTGGACAAGTTCTCTATGAAGAACTGCAAGCCAACAAGCACACCAATGGCTGTTGGAGTGAAGCTTTCGAGGCAAGGGAGTGGTGAACCAATTTGTGAGACCATGTACAAGAGTCTCATTGGCAGTCTGTTGTATTTGACTGCCACAAGGCCCGATATCATGTTTGCTGTTAGTATGCTATCAAGATACATGAATTGCTGCAATGATCAGCACTTTCGAGCAGCTAAAAGAGTGCTGAGATACATCAAAGGCACCATTGGTCATGGTGTATTGTTCAAAAGGGCCAAAAACATGAAGTTAATAGGCTATGTTGATAGTGACTGGGCTGGATCAAGTGATGACATGAGAAGCACATCCGGATATGCATTCAGTCTTGGCTCAGGTATGTTTTGCTGAAGTTCTAAGAAACAAAGTCTGGTGGCACAGTTAACAGCAGAAGCTGAATATGTTGCTGCTGCATCTGCTGTGAACCAAGCCATATGGCTTAGAAAAATCTTGACTGATTTAAACCAAAACCAAAAGGAGGCAACAGAGATTTATTGTGACAACAAATCTGCTGTTGCAATTGCAAAAAATCCCATTTTTCATGGCAGAACCAAGCACTTCAATATTAAGTTGCATGTTATAAGGGAGATGGAACAAGCTCATGAAATCGAGCTGATTCATTGCAATTCAGAAGTGCAAATTGCTGATATCTTCACAAAGGCACTCAATGTGTCTAAATTTGTTAAATTCAAAAGGGAATTAGGTGTTACTAGCATGGAAACTAAGGAGGAGTGTTAAGTTTAGTTCCCATGCAAAGGTGGCCATGCACGACATGCAAAGGTGGTCATGCTTCAGGAATCGCAGCAGGCAGTGGTGCCATGGTGTGCAGCAAGCTGAAGCTATCCATTTAGTTTCCTTAATTGAATGTTTTGTATTTAGTTAGGATCAAACTTAGTTGGTAGCTGCATTTTGATGTAATTAGGTGCT
>NW_024403581.1:0-9661 GCF_007990345.1 Gossypium hirsutum | reverse complement strand
GAAATCTTTCCAAGGTTGGATCGGCTCCAGGTGGGGCAAGGCAACCACCCTTCCACCGGATCTGGCCATCATTAGCAGAGAAATGAAACATTACACATTGACAGATGGAGTAGTTGCTGGGATTAGGAATAGCAATTGCAAAAGAGCTTAGTTCAATTCTAGGCAGTTAACAAAAAAAAGTGTCGCCTCTTAACCATTTTCTGCTACTTAAAAGTGTGTCGATTAGAGAAAATCAGAAAACCCAGCATCCCCTGTTACCCAATCTCCAACTCTATTTATATTTTTTCAAGTTGTTGATGACGATAATAATGTCCAAGGCAAGGCATAATCAAATGTTCCCTTTCCTTTCCTTGCAACTTTCTCTAGCTAAACAAATTGAACATAGCTAGTTTTCCCACCTGCTTAGATTATCCCCACCTTACTCTCCTCTATTTATAGCTTTTCCCTCCTCAACCTTGGACCTTTCATTTCTGTTCCTGCATTGAGCTCTGATTCAAACGTTATACATGAATCCAGAACATCAAGCAAACATCTAATGGCAGTTCAAACTTTAATATGCATATATGTGTATATATTAAAAAAACCGTATCCTAAAAGAAGACATACCTTCTGTTCTGTCCCGCTTTGACAAGGAAGTGGAATTTCTACATCACACTCATATCTAGCAGCAATGAAAAACCTTATCTCAGCATCTTACTTGACAGAGGGCAAGGAAAAAAAGTGATGGCAAATTGGAAAGATGAAATCCGAGTAGATTATAGTTACCCTTTGCTCTCTCCTTTCTCATGGATCTTAACAGATGGTGATGTTTCCACACCAAGGCTCCCCTTTGTTTCTAGAGTTCCATCTTTTGCTTCAATGAATTCATCCTCCTTGTTATTCGGATTTGAACCACCCATTACTATGGGCTCCTTTGAAAATAATAAATCATTTCCAAAGCAATTTTCCATTTCAAGTTCTAACTGTTTGCAGTTGGCTGGTGGGGACTTTGGTTTTCTTTTATCATCTCCATTAACTCGTCCTCGTACTGATAAATCAAGAAATTCAATCTCTCTATGCTGACCAGCATCAAACAAATCCAAAGGAACACCTTGTCTTCCTGAATCTGGAGATAGGGCATGCTTGATTGATCCAGCCCCGATATTTGAGAATACTGGAGAATCAAAAGAGTTTGTTTGATTCAATGGTTGGCAAAAAGCAAACTTCTCAGATGTGAAACAGCTAAAAGGCAAACGGTGAATAAATTCACTGTGCTTAGGTGTATTAAAGCAAGATTTGACATTAAGATTCAGTTCAGGAACAGGAAAGGCACCAATAGGATCTTCAGCCCACAGCTGGGATCCTACAGATGGAAGGTTTGCCTGTGAGGTGCAATGGAAAGAACTGAAACCCAAATCTATATCAACTGCATTGCATCCTTCCTCAAGCAACCATTTCTGAGATAGTTCTATTCCCCCTTGGAGATAATAGCTTGCACGCTTGGTTGCTGTTGACTTGAGCGGAACTGGAGTCCTCATATATTTGCCAGATGGTTGCCCAAGATTATCTCTGTCTTTGCAACGTGTTTCCTTGGCAAAATCATTGTCCAGATCATACTTCATTCTGGTCCTACCAAATGTACTACATATTCTTCTGCTCTGCCTAGGCATTAGATTTGGAGGTGAACTGTCTATCGTTTCACCCCTCACTGCAATTAAATATTTTAAATGATTGCTTTAGTTTCACAAGGGGAGCTTTTTATTAAAGACTACAAAATGACAATGAATTGTCAAAGCAATTTATGAAATCAAACGTAACCTGCACTAGAAGAGCATGATTCTTCACTGCTAAAGCTTGAGGGAGGGAGAGAGAGAGGAAACATGTAAGTTAAAGTAGTACCTTCCAACCAAATCACCTTGCAACAAAAAGTTGCTATAATTTACCTCAGCAAGCTCAAGCTATCCTTTACATCTTCAGTCCCAAAAAAGGCCAACCTGGTTGGGGTGGCAAATCTCTTACATCATAATTCGTTTGAATTGGGTTATACCTGCCACTATATCAAAGCAACCGTTCTATTTAGAAATTAAATAAAAAGAAGGCAAATTTCCCAAGTACCTTTGGAGGGAAATTTCATACCTTTCCCCAATTAAAGTTGTCAAATCATGACCAACTTTTGATGATAAATGCTTTGGAGAAGGATCTGATTGTGGAAAAAGAGAAAGAATTAGAGGTGGATGGAAAACATTCTTAATCACAATTCTAATCATAGATGCATCAATTAAAGAATAATAACATGAAAGAAATAACGCAACCACACTTTCACATTTAACTCCTCCCTCTTGGAAGTAACTTGAGCCAACAATCATCCCAAGAATCTGGAGATTTCCCCCACAGAAAATTCTCAGTAAGTGAAATAGAGCACTCCAAATTCTTAAAAGACAAAGGGATGACGCCATATCATAATTTGTGTTCAAAGTTAGCATATGCAGCAAAAAACCAATAACAAAGCAATAATTAAAAACTAATTTGTCCTGTTAATATTAAATAAAAAGTGTTGAGTTAAACTATTCCATAAATTCAATGAGAAATAGCACCTAAACTATTCAAATTTGTTGCTTTGACACCCCTGCATAGATGTAATGAATTCATCAAAAAGAAAAGGTATACTCCTATCTCTCAGAACAAGGAAATATTCACTGTCGATTGCTAACCTTTTCCTCAGCATGAAATGCCCTTCAAAAGCATTATCTGGTATCTCACCATTTTCATAATCCAAAAATCTCCAGAATTACCATCTATTTTGTGTGGCCAGTATTTCCAAGAAATGTCATCTTCCCTTTCATGGGGAAAGCCATCATCTAGGTAGCTAACTTTAGCTGACAAACATATAAGAAAAAAAGAAAATGACATGTTGCACCAGAGAAGCCTCCACAGTATAATGATGTCTAAATATGAGAAAAGCTTAGTGAAAAAAGAACTAGTTCAAAATAGTACTTATTGACACAGACAACAAGAATGATAGTCTGCTGCAAGAGATATTCACTATGACTAACATAAAATCTATGTTTGAAACAATAAGTGAAGATAGGCAAAAGAATTTCTGAATATCTTAATCACAAGTTGGTGCAATGTGTAAAATGAACAATAAGAATTGTGATTCATGAACAAAACAACCAACACCGACTAAAGCTGAGACTCACCATCCCATATATCTTCCCTTCCTATGTTGTAGGAAATGTCAGTGTCACCAAAAGAGCACTTGCTATTTCTGTAATGGATGTCAAGTTGCATGTCGTCAGAAAAAGTGGAGAGGTTTGGCTTCCAATTGCCATGTGAATCAGTTATATCGACTGAGAACTGCGAAGGACTGCTACCAAGTGGAACATCCATGTCCTGCATCATAGCATCCTGCATTTAGCACATGATAATAATAATCCTTCTCTACCAAATTTAAGATAAGAAGGAGAGTCGGTGATCATGTTGATAATGATCACCATGGAGTTCGACCATTAAACCATGATCCCTTGATCTCATCAGCTAGGAGAGTTGGTGATCATGTTGATAGCGATCACCATGGACTTTGTGTACCAGAAAATATGGAGGATTCTCAGAAAGTGTAATGTTTTCACCAGCTCAGAATCCTTTATGAACAATTTGCTGACAGGGTTGACCAACTATCCAAATCCCAAGATAGCTCAAAAGGGGAGAGGCAAGTTGCACATTGCTTTTTTAGCTGTGGGATTTATTGAATTCAAGAATAGAATGGTAGAATATGAGATGGGAGCTGAATTAACATGGCCTGATTTCCACCAAGGGAAGAGGGCTGAGAATCCAAACCTTGACGCACACGTTCCATAAATTCATCAGATTCAACATGGTCCCAGATGTTCTTAGATGAAAATTCCAACATCTTATCCAACCTTTCATCATCGGAAATCTCAACTATGCCATCATTTGTGTTATCATTAGTTTTTCCAGTGGTCACTTCTGAGGCATTGAAATACACACATTCATGCATATAGTTTATGTTTATCCCAACACCAAAATATCATATAGAGACTAAAGTAACATGTCTCAAAATTAACATACATATACAATGACACCTATGTACATGCCACATATAACCAAGCTAAAATGAACAAAAGTCTACCGAAACTTGAGACGGATGGTGTGAAATTTGATGTGATTCGATCCACTCGACCCCAACTATCGATCTACAAGGATGAACAAGAAACAACATAAGCATACTAATGCTTAGAAAGTTCATACAAAAATTTAACTTGACTTATCTTGATATTAAGCAATATAAATAATTGAAACATATGGCACAAAGCATGTTATAAACCTTGGCATCCTTATACAATTTAAACCACAAATTCCGTGGTTAGTACATCACATAAATATATCATATCAAATGTCATAGGATTTCATTCATACACAAATAATCATATCATTTAATACAAGGTCATCATACAACCTTATAAATAATATCTTTCCGATTCATTACTTTTCTATTTCATTAAATAATTTTTTGCCCAGAGAAGTATAATAAAGTTTTTTTAAATACAAAAGACTTAAATTGTTTGTATGAGCTAAAGAGAATCCGCAACACATGCAAGTTCTTAACCATCGACAAGATAACCAACACCGATACCTTAAAAGCTTAAAATCAACAAACAAAGTACCTTAAAAGCTTTCCAACGACACACAAAACTTCGAGGACTAGTCCATAAAAATTAACTTTCCTCAGTTAAACTTCGTTCCGTTCAATTGTCAATCATGTAAAGCTAACAAATTTGAAGCTTTAAAACTATGGCTTCCCCCGTCTCTTTTTGTTTCGTACTCAATATTTTAATTTTTATGATTTATGATTCTTTTCATTAATATTTTATCAATATTTTTATAGCTATCCCAAAAATAAAATATAATAATTAATAATTTTATAGCTATCCCAAAAATAAAATATAATTTTCAAGCATCATACTCAAGCACAAGTTTTCCGAAAATGAAATATAACAAATAATATATTTTTTAATTTTTTTGGAAAATAAAAAAAATTGTAGCATCATGCTCAAGCCAAATTTCCCCAAGAATGAAATATAAAAAATAATAGTTTTTATAGTTATCTCCAAAATAAAATAAAAATTTACAGCACTATACTCAAATTCGAGTGTCCAAAAATAAAATAGAATAAATAATAATTTTTATAATTATTTCAGAAAATAAAAAAATATTTTTGCAACACTATACTCAAGACTAAGTGCCCAAAAATATAATATAATAAATAATAATTTTTATAATTTTCCTGCTTAAGCCAAAATTCCCTGAAAAGGAAATATAGTAAATAATAATTTTTATAGTAATCCTGAAAAGTAAAAAGGAAATTGTAATACCATCCTGTGCTCCAAAAATAAAATATAATAAATAATAATTTCATAGTTATATCAGAAATTTAAAAAAAAAATTGCAACACTCCAAGTGCCTTTAAAATAAAATAAAACAATAAATAAATATTTTTGTTGCAGCCTAGGTACCCGAAAATGAAATATAAATAAAATATGTTCTCATGTTTAGAATAAAAAAGCAATTAAAAATAAAATATTGTTGGTTATCTATAAATATGAATATTTTAAATTACAATAAAAGTGCAGATAATAATTTAAGTAAAAAATTATTTTAAATAATCAAAATATAAACTCATATATTAACGTGTAACGCAGTGATATCAGAAACTGGTAAAAACTAAATTCATAACTAGCAAATGCAAAAATTAATAGCAAAAGCATGAATTGAATTTTAAGTGGAGTATGCCACTGAGAAATTATAGCTATCTCATACCCACCTCCAGGTTACCATCAATTTATGATGGTCCAAAGGAACATATGCAAGAAAAAGAACAATCAATTTATGATGTGACCATCTTGTATTTCAGACTAAAAACTCAAATTAATTTCTCTTAATTTCAATATAAGCAAAGCGCTAATATAAAATGAAGTAATTTTCCCATCATCAGCTAGGCAGGATTGTAGTATTTGATGAAAACAATTACTTCTAATCTGATCAATTAGCATTAAAGCAGAACGGGTTATTGTCATAGTAGAAATGAATAAAATTCCCTACCCAGACCTTCCAGTTGATTTAAGGGATAAAACAATTACTCTTGTGGCCCGCTTAATCCTCCTGTTAATCCATGCCCAAAATTCTATGCTCAGACAAAGCTCAAGTGAGATCTATGATCTCAGGAGAAAACTTGGAAATTCTTCTTTTCTTGGTGCATGGCCTGACTCTATAGCTGGGAGATGGGGTTAACAAATCTATAACCTCAGGTTCACGAGTGACATCGAAACTAGGGACATGTTCCTTCAAAACTGCAACTTCAGTGGTCAATGGTTTCTCTTTTCTCCATGACTGTTGATCTCCACTGGCTGCTACAAAAGCTGAAAATTGCTTCTGAATCCGACATTCCTTCTCAATAATGCTTACATTGGTTCCTTCAGCTGTCTCTTCATTAGAAAGGCTAGTAAAAACTGAGGAAGATGCTCGTACTGGTGAACAAATGACATCAAATGACTGCCTGTGATATACACCAAAAGTGCAAGTGTCCCCTAGCTTTTCATATTCCTCATCAGTAGTTGATGGTTTCTCTTTTACCTCTTTTACCGATGGTTGTGGATCTTCATCAGCTTCCACAGCATATTTAAACCGCATGCCCTCAAAGACTCCTTCCCAGCAATGCTCATATCTGCACATTCAGCAGCATTTACCACAGTGAGGCCAGTAGCAATTGAGGTTGCCTTGCTAGTAGGGGATCAATGAAAACTAGTGACTCTACATTACCGACTCCAAGATTGGATGACTCCCCTGGTTTTCTTGTCCCATGTTCTTCAATGTGTTCAGATTGTTCATGACAAGCCTCATGAATGATGCTATGCAAATTATCTGCTGAAACAATAACCACTTCATTTGGATATGTTTCTGGAACAGTTTCACATGTATCACTGACTTCGTCATATTCATCCAAGTTATCACAATCATCTTTGTATTCAATCTCATTTGGTTCAGTATAGCAGGGGAGCTCATCCATTGGTGAAACTTTAACTTTCATCTGCTCCGGCAAGCTTGGGCAACTAGCAGAATGATTTGTGTATTTGGTTGAGAAGTAGTTTATCGTGATGTTCAAGCTGATCAAACAACAATATAACACATTGGTTAACCAACTATTGACCTAAACAAAACAGGAGTTATCAGGGATAAAAGGCAAGTATGTACCTCTGCCAGGCAGGGAGGGTGAGCATCGTATATGCAAGTTTTATCTTATTGGTGACACCAGAGAAGGATTTAAAGTTGCAGCTGCTTGCCTCACGGCCTCTGATTCTCGAGGATGCTGCCAGGCCCACTCAAACTGCAGGCATCAACCCATCAGAAAACATTTATATATTAGTAACAAACCATGAGTCAGAACAGTTATTGGAAGTATTACATATAATAAAATCAATTAGCTCAGAAAATTTTAAAATTTGGAAGCATTGTTCACCAACCAAGAATGTCTCTTCGAGTGTCAAAACGCTGCCTTTTCTGCATTTAAAAAAAATCCGGCATTCTCTATCTCCTGTTGCCTTATGGCTCAATTTAACATACACATTTATATATAGCACTTCATCAACTAAGCATGGACAACATAAGACAATTAAATTTCACATAAAGTAGATAACCCCTAAACTAAAGGTTTCCTGCCATAGCCAATCTCATCTAGAGTGAGAAGATATTCTGCTGCAGTCGCTGGAATAAGTTAACCAATACCATAACAATAAAAAAGATGATAGAAATGCATGAAAACTCAAGGTAGAATATAGCTGTTGAGCCCAACCAAATTCCTTGTTACAACAAGCAACGCATCTATACAAGAAAATCAACAAGCGCTAAATGATGAGACTGAGATAGACCAATTCATAGTCATATAAATGGCATTTTAAGCATAACCTGCCAGTTTTCTACTAAGCCCAAAAGGTGATGCAACAGATTCGAATACAACCATGTTATAGACTATATATAAAATATAAAATATATATTATATATACGACCTGAAGAGCAGATACATTGGTTGGAAACCATATATGCACACAACCATTTCCCACGGGCGTCGGCTCTTTGTCCTCCAAGCACCACTCCCTATTTCCCCATTGTGCTGTCTTATTCGACGCAGTGGGTTCACAGTAAATCTGCAATTAGGCAACACTGCCGTTATATAAACAGTTCAAACTGCAAACTGTTTGGTCAGCTTGAATTTTTTACTAGAGAACCTCATATCAAAGGAAAACAACTGCAAGCTGATATTATTTAAATGACTTATTAAACCACATAGATAGTAGCATCAATTTCTTCATGGTAAGTGGTAACGAATCAACATGAACCATAAAAGAAACAACACGGAAAATTTGAAGGGAAAAAAGCGAATTTGAATTTAAAGATCATAACCAAGTAAACATCGAGTTAAAATTGAATTTACTCAGATAAACCTCAAAATGCGTAAATACGAATCTAATAAAAGCCTTCGAACATGTCATGTACCATTCAAAACACTCGAGTGAGAAGTGCAGAATCATAAAGCTGAACCTTAGAGGTAAATTGGAAAAGATATCTTGCCAAAAAGAAAGATCAATCTTTGACAGCAAAAAAAAAGAAGCATTAGCATCCATATGTTGAGATAAGAAAGAAACACGGTGAGGATGAGGCAAAATACTAATATAGGAAGAGAACAGTAGAATCAGACCCGATATAGGTGTGGCCTTTATGACGAGGGCTGAGAGAGGTTAGCAGATAGCAAGCGAAGAACCCTTTTCCCGGCTTGCCCTTATTTTCATTTCCCGATTCTCTTATTTGTTTCTGATTTTCTCCTTCAAGATCCCGGCATTTGAAGTCTTCTGTTCGTGACTTCCTCTGCTTGAAATAGGCATTGAGGGATTTGGAGTCTCCTTTCTCGCTCCTCTTTCTCGCTTCATTGCCATCTGGGGCAATTTTCCCCCTTCTCATCTCTCTCCAATTCACTCACAGCACAGCAAATGGACTTGAATTTGGATGTAGTGGAAGTTAATTCGTCAAATTTAAGACAATTAATTTGAGAAACCGATTAAACAAGAGTAGGGTGACATTGCATTTAACCCCTTTAATTAATCTTTGAGATAGCTGACGGGAACACCAAAACACAGGTTATAAATAGTCGTAGATATTATATAAAAAACTTATATATTTAAAATTAAATAAATTAATATAAAATAGAATTAAATTAGTAGTTGAAAATAATTAAATTTAACTAAAATAAATATAAACAAAGGCCGGATAAACGCCCTTACGTTGGTATCTTAGATCTTTTTCGTTGTAAATATTCTTTTAAGTCTTTATCGCTAATTATGAGCAAAATTATGTAAATATGCTGGAAAAAAAATCAATTGAGAATTTTGGCTTTTTTTTATTGAAATTTATCAATCTATACTGGTTTAGGAGAGAGAAAAAGAATGCATTCTACAGGACACGTTTTCACTGAGTTGGCGGAGCATTTTCTTTTTTTTTTTTCGGTTGAATAGAAATTGTTTTTTTTTCCCGTTTTATTTTGTTTTTTTTTGATTTACTGTGGGGTGTACTGAGATAATTCATTAGATTTTGTGAATCATGAGTGCCTGGTCGT
>NW_024403580.1:0-9679 GCF_007990345.1 Gossypium hirsutum | reverse complement strand
TTCACGTTTTAACCCAGGCACCAGTACAACTCACGAAGATCTCGGTATAGCTTACTCCCACCAGGATGCATGGCATAAGGACTACCATGCACCTCTCGCAAGATAACCTGTCTCAAATCGGAATTTTTTCGTATACACACCCTTCTATGGAAACATAACACCCTTTCCCGTTCAACTCAAAATCTGAAGTCTCACCCTTCTCTACCTGCTGAAAATGAGGAATTAACGACTCATCCAACGTTGTTTCTCATTAACTTGATCAATCCAAGTTGGTCTCACTTGCAACTTAGCTAGCAAACTACCATCCTCGTACAAGCTAAGGCGAGCGAACATTGCTCTCAAATTAGAGACCACTCTGCGACTCAGTGCGTCAGCTACCACATTAGTCTTGCCTGGATGATACTCAATTGAACAATCATAGTCTTTAAGCAGCTCAATCCATCTTCGTTGTCTAAGGTTTAGCTCCTTCTGAGTAAGGAGGTATTTGAGGCTTTTATGGTCTGTAAAGATAATTGTCCTTTCCCCATATAAATAATGCCTCCAGATTTTTAGTGCAAACACTACCACTGCCAACTCCAAATCATGGGTGGGGTAATTTGCGTCGTGGGGTTTAAGTTGTCGCGATGCATAAGCAACCACCCTATCTTCCTGCATCAACACACAGCCCAGTCCAATGTGTGACGTATCACTGTAAATAGTAAATTCCTTCGTAGCCTCTACCTGAACCAAAACAGGGGCCTCCGTCAGAACTTTCTTCAATTTCTCAAAACTCTCCGGTTGTTTATCGGGCCAAACAAACGGCACCCCTTTTCACAACAACTTAGTCAACGGTGCTGCTATCACTAGGAATCCTTCCACAAAACGTCTATAATAACCCGCTAAACCCAGAAAACTTCGTATCTCAGATACTGTCCTTGTGGTCTCCATCCTAACACGACTTCAATTTTTCAAGGGAAGACCCTATTCCCCTCGGCAGACAGCACGTGACCCAAAAATGTTACCTCTTGCAACCAAAACTCGTACTTACTGAAATTGGCATACAACTGCCTCTGTCTCAGAATTTGTAGAACAATCCGCAAATGTTCATCATGTTCTTCCTCGGTTTTCGAATACACCAAAATATCATCTATGAAGACCACCACGAACCGTCCAGATAAGGTTGAAATATACGATTCATCATGTCCATGAAAGCAACTGGTGCATTCTTTAACCCAAACGGCATCACTAGGAATTCGTAATGAACATAACAAGTCCCAAACGTTGTCTTAAACACATCAGCTTCCTTAACCTTCAGCTGGTGATACCTAGATAGAAGATCTATTTTGGAGAACACAGCGGCTCCCTGCAACTGGTCAAAGAAATCATCAATCCTCGGCAAAGGGTACTTGTTCTTGATGGTCAGCTTATTCAATTGTCGATAATCAATGTAGATGTGCATAAACCCATCCTTCTTCTTCACGAACAACACTGGTGCTCCCCACGGGAAAACACTAGGTCGAATGAATCCTCGATCTAATTGCTCTTGAATTTGAGCCTTTAACTCCACTAGCTCTTTTGGTGCCATCCTATATGGGGCAATAGACACTGGAGCTGTTCCAGGCAGGAGCTCAATTCCGAATTCGACCTCTCGATCTGGAGGCAAGCTTGGAAACTCTTCGGGGAAAACATCCGCGAACCCCCTAACTGTTCTAACAACCCCAATAGCAAGATTTTTAGTTTCCAAATTGCTAACACACGGCAGGAAAGCTTCACAACCTTTACGAACCAACTTCTCGGCACTTAACGCCGATATCACATTAGACAAATAATCCCTTCGTTCCCCTATTACGGCCACCTCCTCATCCTTTGAAGACCTCAACACCAACTGCTTAGCAGCGTAATCCAACTTCGCACGATGCTTCACTAGCCAATCCATGCCTAAAATAATATCAAACTCCCCAAATGGCAGTTCCATCAATTTCGTAGGAAAAACGACCCCTTGAACTTCTAAGGCACGTCTTTGAACTACTTATCCACCCTGACCGATTGCCCTAGCGGGTTCTACACAGTCATTTCCCTAGCAGTGCTATCAGATTGAATACCCAACTTTCCAGACACAGCGCACGCGACATACGAATGCGTGGATCCAATATCAATTAAGGCAACATAAGGCAAATTATAAATCAGAAACATACTAGTTATAACGTCAGGGGCGTCACCATCCTCCCGGCATCGAACAGCATGAACCAAGGCTGATTGCCTCGCCTCAGTATTACCCGTGCCCCTACCCGGTGCTCCACGTTCTCGTCCAAACCCATTTCCACCTCTGACCTGTCCACGACCTCTCATAGTTTGACCCCCTCTCATTGACTGAACATGACCTTGCCCTGCAGCTTGCGTCAGAGTAGGCCTCTGAGGACAATTCCTGACTTCATGCTTTATGAACCCACATCTAAAACACGCTCTAATCTTTTTCCAACACTCGTCTAAATGAGATCTCCACATTCAGCACAGGGCTGCGGTCTTACCGAAGCAACAGGATCTCCAGCTCGAACTGGCCCACCAAACATGGCCCTCTTCTCAGGTCTACCAGTCAAACTTGAGGACCCAAAATCGCTTTTCCCTGCCCCTATCTTTCTCCCAATTTTGGCGCTCAGAGTGCTTCACATCTTCACCAATCTTTGCTTTTTCAACAAGGGCAGCAAAATCCCGCTCTCTCTGCGGAGTTATCAAAACTCTCAACTCATCCCGAAGGCCATCCTCAAAACCCACGCAGTGTTCGTACTACGTCGCTACTACCCCACGAGCATAACGGCTCAACCGTAGAAACTCTGCCTCATATGCCGCCACAGTCCTACTCCCCTGGATCAAGTTCAAAAATTCTTTCCTTCGGGCGTCCACATAACTTGCACCCACATACTTCCTTGAAAGGACGCCTCAAAGAAATCCCATGTCAGACGGTCAGCTTGTGTACCTTCCCTCACAGTGAGCCACCATTGGTAAGCCTAATCTCGCAGCAAAGACACTGCCCCCTTCAATTTTTGCTCCACGGTACAGTCTAGAGCATCCATTATCCGCTCCATAGCCTCTAACCAATATTCTGCCACATTCGGGGCTACTCTAGAAACACCCCTAAAAATCTCTGCCCCATTGGATCGGAGTCACTCAGAAATTGAACCCCATGCCAATAACCCTCTACTCGTTCCAGCGACCCTTTCAAGAACCCGTAGCATCGCTTGAGACACGGCATCATCTCCAACTGCTAGATCATGAGACCAGCTCTTAGTTACTGGTGAAGCCATTGTCTCCCCAGCAGGCATATGACCCGATTCTGAAGACCCATCCCTAGTGCTCCCTCGGCCTCTACCACGGCCTCGCGTACCCCTTCCATAAGTACCCCTAGTGCTCATATTGATACGCGCTTTATCTGAATTTTTAAGTTTTATGCCATTAGTTCATATTTCTAGTTTATTATTAAAAGATATTTTATGATAAACAATATTCAGAGTTTAGTTCTCGCAGATCAAAATTTTGCTACAACTATCGGTCGTCTACGGTCTCAGTTTGCTCTTAATTAAAGATTTTAATGCTACCAACTATAACAGTTTTCCAGTATTACTCTCACAACATTAAATACTAGCAAAGAACTTACAGATTTGGCGCCGGAGACTCGGTGTGCCATATTTTCCCGTACCATACTTTAAAACACCTTACATACTTTGAAAACAGTCACACTATCTACCAAAACTTTGAAACCCAATCCATAGTCGAGTTTTGTAACCTGGCTCTGATACCACTAAATGTAACACCCCAAACCCGACCTAAACGTTACGGTCGAATCTGGTGCACCACATATAAACGTTTGTTTGGTTTTTCGGTGAAAGTCCATTATTAAATCTAAGTTGTTTAATCGTTGATTAAACAAAGTTCTCATCAAGATGTTTACCAATTTGTTTATCTAGGTTGTATTATCTCATTTAAAATCGCGGAACATTTTGAAAACTTTGTTGTTGTAAAATCGTGTTCCTTGAAAGAAAATTAGGATTTTTTGAAATCTCGAGCTTTCCTAGACTAGCAGTTTAGTATAAGAAATCACAAACCAAATTAAAACTAAAAATAAAAACCACCAACGGCCTTATTTCAAAAATTTAAAAAAAAACCCAAAACGAAATCTAGTTGTAACTAAAAGAAACAGAAAAAGAAGTGTGGCCATCACCGAGTTCCTCGTAGCTCCAAAGCATCTAAGCTCAGGGTTTACTTGCACAGTAAGAAACAGGGTGAGTTTACGAAAACTCAGTGTGTGATCCCAAACAAATAACCAGTGATCAACACAGTATCAGTACAGTCAGGGCCAAAGCCCTGTTCAGTAGCAGTGCAGTCTGGGCCTTAGCCCCATACAGTTTTAGTGTAAATGCAAAGTGCAACCCATCCTTTACCAGCCAACACACCACCCGTACCAACCAGCACACCTGTAGGGATATCAATCAACCCACCCAACCATCACACCAATATCGCAGCACAGCTGCCAGTAATAATAATATCTCAGCATAGTTGCTAGTAATAGTAAGTGTGGTAAACCACCAGAAATAATCATCGTGACATAGTCACCAATACAGCACTTCCTCCATGTCATATACCCAACCCATGCAGTATGTCATTTCATAATTATTAAGTGTATGCAATATGCTATAACCACAACCAGTCACATAAATATCAACACACATCAATTGACCAATTGCTAGGACATAGTAATCATCTCTTCAGTTGGGGGTACAATCGTAATTCTACCCTCACAGTGGTTTTCCAGTCATTTAACCCCATTTTAGGGTCTCGATACCATTAACGACCTCTCGGAGGGTCTACAGTCGCCACGAATAACTTAAATAGTCCATATGGCCAAAATAGTGTTAGCGGGCCCGGAGCCCATTACTCGGCCCAAAATATTCCACGTCCACGAGTTTGCCATGGTGACCTCATTGATGATCACCCATAGTATAAGACTCGGTTTACCCGTGAGCATTCACATGCTCGTGTAACCGTTCATGCCATAGTTTTGGCTTTTGATCGATATTTAAAAGGGTGCAGTTACACCCCTATTGATGAAATCACCCAAGTTATTCAACTATTCAACTTTGTCCCACAATATGCGATCAATAACACCTAGACCACCGATTAGAAACGATCGAACAACTCTTGCCGAAATACTGCATTAATGGCCGATTCTATTGCAATAAAATAAATGCAAGACTTGATACCCATAGAATGAACAAATTCCCGAACTAAAGCTACAAAGATTTGCCATCTTCTTACCCCAGTGATTAGACCGAAAGCCAAAGAGGGATTTGAACACCTTTGAGTGTAGTAGAGTCCCTCATCTCTTCGAGAGTTAGAAACCGGAGATCCCAAACATACAAAAATAGAATCGAGAATAAGCATCCACAAACGAACACACCACTAAAGAAAAACAAAAGGCGAATAGGCATAATAAGGAACACTTACCCCCAAAGACCAATCGATAGGCAAGGAAAGAAGCTGGAACCACGAACAATCGACAGAGCTTGCTGCTCAAACGAAACAAGTGCAAAAGAACTAGCGGCACAACCTTCGACCTAAGAAGGGAAAAACTGGAGGAAGAAGTAGATGCACAGACAAAAAAGCAAGAGTGGTTTGGCTAAAGGAGACCGAAAAGAGAAAATGGTAGGAAGGAGAAGATCAAGCCGACAATGGTAACAAAGTGTGAGAAAAGAACCGAGGGAAAAGAGAGAACCGGCCGTAGTAGGAAAAAAATAAAGGAAATAGTCTTCACAAAAAGGAATAAGACCAAGAGTGAGAAATGATACCTGTTTGACTAACACCAAAAAGATGCAACTGAAAGAAGCAAAGAAGGAAATATGCTCATGAAGGAACAAAAGAAACAGTAGAGTACCAAAATTGCTAATAGAAGAATTCCGCCACTACCAACTGCACACAAAACGTCCCAATCCTCCCCTAAACTAAACCAAGGGAACTTAGTGTTCCATTCGGCCACAACTTCCGACTAACACTACATCCCTTGATTTCTCCACCATTCTCTCCCCTTATCTCTCCATAACCATACTAACCTCCCATTCAAAATTCAAATCGGATTCCCCCTTATGACCAAGTCTCTAGCAACTTCTATAGAATTTGAGTCAAACTCCACCTCTTACGCAACCAAGACATAAAATAAAACCCCTCCAATACGTTACCTAGGATTTGAATCCACAACCACATGCACGCCCTTCACACTACCTTGCCACCTGACCACACGCTCCATTTCTGTCACCCCTCAACCACGAATATTTATAAAGCCTGAGTGCCAGCGTTTAGGCTCTTTTAAGAGCAAAAACAAAGATGCTACAAAACCCGAAACTTGAACCCAGGACTACACAGACATACCCAAACACACTTTATTCAACCAACACACAAGCAAACATGGAATTTATGCTAAAACACGCAAAATTACAGACCCCCATACTTTTGGGCTGCTACAATTCTACCCCCTTTAAAAGAAATTTCGTCCTCGAAATTTACCTGGTCAAAATAAATGAAGGTATTGATGCCACATCGCCTCTTCTGGTTCCCAAGTGGCCTCTTCAGTGCCGTGATTGCGCCAAAGCACTTTGACCAGTGGAATAGACTTCTTCCTCAGTACCTTCACATGACGCTCCAATATCTACACTGGTTCCTCCTCGATGGTTAAATCAGGCCTAACCTTAATTTCCTTGACTGATACAACATGCAAGGGATCAGAACGGAACCGCCTAAGCATTGAGACGTGAAACACGTCGTGAATTTTCTCCAGCTCTGGGGGCAACTCAAGTTGATACGCAACTGATCCAACTCGCTTAAGTATCCGATAAGGCCCAATAAATCTAGGGCTCAGCTTGCCTTTCTGACCAAACCTGATAATTTTCTTCCACGGCGACACCTTAAGAAAGATATAATCCCCACAAAGTACTCAATCCCTTTACGTTTTAAATCTGCATAGGACTCCTGCCTATCAAAAGCCTCTTTCAACCGCTCGCGAATTAGCTTTACCTTGTCTTCTGTATCAGCGATTAACTCCAGCCCCAGAATTCGACGCTCGCCTAGCTCAGTCCAGCAAGTAAGGGTATAACACCTACAACCATACAGAGCTTCATACGATGCCATTCGAATACTGGACTAAGAACTGTTATTATATGTAAATTCTTCTAACGGTAAATAGTCCTCCCTGCTGTGTGACACCCCTAATTTGACCCTAGTCGAAAAGTGGTTTCGGGACCACAAAATCGAGTCATAAAAATAATTAACCGTCATAGTTGATGCTTATTATATGTATATATGCATGCGTAAAAATTTCATGTTTGAATTTTGTTAATTGTAAGTGAATTTTATTAATTAGGACTTATGTGAGAAAATTTAGAAATGTGCTAGGCAAATGTAAAGTGGCCTATTAATGCATGTTATGAAAATGATGGGTTTGCATGTCAAATTACCCAAAATTAGAGCTAGTGGCCGGCCATGCTATGGGGTGAAACATGTTGGAAACATGTTGTGTTAGTGTGTTATGTTAGAAAGAATAAAATAAGAGGTTAGTAATAAAGTAATGAAAAGAGAGGGGTGATGAAAACAAAGTTGTCTCATCCATGCCCCCCTCAATTGCCATGAATTGAAGGAAGAAAACAAAAGAAAAAGAAAAAAAATGTTCATCTTCTTCTCCTACCTCTCTCAAGCCGAAACTAACCAAGAAATGGAAGAAAGCACACCTAAGGCATTCGGCCATCTTGTGTGGGGAATTAAGGTATGATATCATGTGATTCTTTTGGAAATTTTGTGAAGTTGAGTTTGTTTTGGTGCTCATAACATGACCCATGTGTTAATTTTTGAGTTTGTGTTGCAAGAAACATTTGGTTATGTCCTTATATGTCAAATTGATGATAAATTTTTGATATTTGGTGAATGAATATGGGTCTCGGTCATGGTAGATAACAAAGAATGTGGTTGTTGTTCTTGTTAATTTGGATGAATTTTTGGTGGATAGGTGCTTGAATCAAACAAATGATCATGTGTGTACACTAGGTGCTAGTTGAGAAGAATCGGTCACTATATTGGAGGCCATTGCCGAATATGAGTTTAGTTATTGAGAGTGATGAATGTGTTTTGAGTTGATGGAATAAAAGAATGCTTAAAGATGTGTCACAACAAATTATATGTTAAGCTAAGGCTGTTAAATTATCAATCTTTCTTCCTAGCCAAATATGTGTTTAGAAAGTTGAGTTGTTAAATAGATTTTGAAGTTAGCCCATGTATTTATTTTTGAATTTAAGAAGAATGATACATTCGACTATGCTTTGATGTGCTTGAATTATTGTTATGTGAATAAATATTTGTTTGATGATATATATATGTATTCGGCAATGGGATAAAATGTGTATTAAGGTAAGTTTCATGGTGATTATGCTTGTGATGTTGGGTTAATAGTCGGCATTGAGTAATGTGGGGTAAGGTGATTAATCGGCTATGAAATTAGCTAAATTGAATAGGTATGTTTAATGATATGCTTAGTATAATGTATGATCTTATAACTCGGTTTGGTATTGAGATAAAGGTTAGATGTATGATTGGATTTTGGTATGTGTTAAATTGGTTAATCAAAGATTAAATGATATGTGATTGCCTAATGTGATTGTTAAGTGAATAATATTAGTTAAGTAATTAAGTAATCTATTGTTTTACTTAAGCTTAAGAGCAAAGAGGATCAAAGTCGGATAGGGGAAAAGAGAAAGTAAACGAATAGCCGTGGACATCTAATCGTCGACCACTTCCGAGGTAAGTTTTAAGTGACTAAACGTTGTGTGAATTAAATCATAATAGGACATAATGAGTTGATTTAATAAGATATGATGTGGCTATGATATGTCTTAAACTCAAATGGTAAGTTCATAAGTGTTTGGACTTGGAAATTCAAGAGCAAATAGTAATAATTTGCTTTGGACAGCAGCAGTAATGTGATTTTAGAAAATCACTATAAATTGTTGGTGTGGAATTGTAGGCTGAATAAAATATTTAATCAAAGCTTAGTTAGCCTAGTTTCTTATAAAAGAGACCGTGGAAGCAAAGAAATTTCCTATAAAGAGATATTTAAAGTTGTGTGGGACAGTGTCAGAATGACTCCGAAATCCCCTGTTCTGTTTTTGGAAAATCATTATAATTTGTACAAAAATGGTTATAAGATAAGATTTATATTCTTAGACTCCTTAATGAGTCTAGTTTCAAATTAAATCAAATAGAACACATTATGAATTCTGTACAATGAAAAATTTGATTCGTAGTGAAGAGTGGTCAGATTAGTCAAACAGTGAAACAGGGGAAACTTTAAGAAAACTCTGGTATTGATTGGCCAAACTAAAAATTTTGGAAATTTTATGGATGGAAGATATACGAGTCTATATTCAGGGAAAATTAACGGCAAGTGATTTGGAGTTTTGTAGCTCCAGTTATAAATAATTTAGTGACTATTGCTCAGGAAAACAGCTCGTAGTGAATATGTGATTTTATTGTAAACATGGATAAAACTTGTTTTAGTTGCTCATAAGCTATTGATTAAACCCATACGTGAATTCTAAATCGTGATATTGTAAAACGATATATGAGTGTTAGAAGGATCTTTGATATTAAAATTTGTGAAATTGTAAGT
>NW_024403579.1:0-9680 GCF_007990345.1 Gossypium hirsutum | reverse complement strand
AGGCATTTTACAAATTAGCCCTCACATTTTCACATTTTAACACTTTAGTCCTTAATTCACAAAATCACAAAATACACAAAATTTCCTTTTTCACATACTTCGCCAAATATTCATAGTGTTCATATAAGCCCATATATTTCATTTATTTTACATTTTAGTCCCTCAATTTCTCATTTTCATAATTTAGTCCAAATTACTTAAATTCATCAAAAATTCAAAGACAAAACATGTTAACCCAACATCAAGCTTCCATATACTATCATAAAACTTCATAAAACTCATAGTTTCATCAATGGCTCAACTCAAAATCATCAACAATTTTAGAAATTGAGAAACGGGCTTGATAGAACACTAAGCAACAATCACAAAAACGTAGAAATTATCAAAAAACTGAACAAAATACATACCTAAATTAAAGTGAACAATAGTTGAACCCAAGCTTGTATTTTTCTTTCTTTTTCTTTGTGTTTTTCGGAAAAATGATGAACAAATGGCTAATTTCATGCATTTTGTTTTATTAATCACATATTAATTCATCAATTACTATTTTACCTTTAATGAACATTCATTAAAAAATCCACCAACTAAGGACATATTTGCCCATCCATTTAGCTAATGGTTTAATAACAATATAGGGACCCCACATTTAATAAAACATAGCAATTTAGCACTTTAACAAATAGAAGACCACATTTACATTTTACGCGATTAGGTCCTTTTATCAAATTAAGCATACAAACAATCAAATTTTCACATGGAATTCTTACACATACTAATTCACATATAATAAGCACGAAAAATTATATTAAAATATTTTTCTAATTCAGATTTGTGGTCCCAAAACCACTATTCTGACTAGGGTCTAAACCGAGCTGTTACAACTCTCCCCCTTAAGGATTTTATCCCTAAAAATCTTACCGTTAAACAGATTCGGATATTGCTGTCTCATAGCATCTTTGGGCTCCCACGTAGCCTCTTCAATACTGTGTCGATGCCACATCATTTTTACTAATGAAATTTTCTTATTCCGTAGTTCTTTAACCTCAATAGCTAAAATATGGATCGGTTCTTCTTCGTAGGTCATATCGGACTGAATTTCAATCTCAGACGAAGAAATTACATGCAAGGGATCAAATCGGTATCATCGAAGCATCGATACGTGAAACACATTATGAATCTTTTCTAACTCAGGTGGTAACAACAATCTATATGCAACTGGCCCGATACGCTCAATAATCTCATACGACTCAATGAACCTCGGACTCAATTTGCCTTTTCTGCCAAATCGGAGTACTTTCATCCACGGAGATACTTTCAAAAATACTTTATCACCGATATCGAATTCAATGTCTTTTTTTTTCAAATCTGCGTATGATTTCTATCGATCAGGCTCCACTTTCAAGCTTTCAGGAATCACTTTTACCTTCTGTTTAGTTTCTTTTATCAAATCAACCCCGTGAATCTTCTTCTCGCTGAGCTCAGTCCAATACGAAGGTATACAGAATTTGCAACCATATAAGGCTTCGTACGATGCCATTTTAATGCTCGATTGAAAACTATTATTATAGGCGAATTCAGTCAATGGCAAATACTGTTCCCACGTACCTTCAAACTCAAGAATGCAACATCTTAACATATCCTCGAGAATCTAAATAATTCGTTCAGATTGACCATCTTTCTGCGGGTGAAAAGTAGAACTGAAGTGCAATTTTGTACCTAAAGCCTCTTGTAATTTCGTCCAAAACCTCAAAGTGAATCTCACAAAATTGGATATGTATAACTTAGCTAACTTATCAAGCAAGTAATCGAATTGTACTAGAATAAAATGAGCTGATTTCGTCAATCGGTCAACCACAACCAAAATCGCATCTTTCTTTCTCGGAGATAAAGGCAAAACTGAAACAAAATCCATCGTCACTCTATCCTATTTCTATTCCAAAATCATAGTCAGCTGTAACAAACTAGATGGCACCTGATGTTCAGCTTTAACTTGCTGACAGATTAACAAAATCAGAGATACCCCTTTTCATTCCAGACCACTAGTAATGTACTACCCAGATGTACAAATAAACGACTATCGTGAACTTCATTCAAAATCATCTGAATTAACTTTGAATTTTTCAGAACACAAATCTGATCTCGAAATTTCAAACAATCATCATTATCAACTCAAAATTCTAAATCAGAATCTGGATCACATTGGGTTCGTTTTGCTATAATCTCATTATCAACCTTCTGAGCATCAATAATCTACTGTAAAAACAAATGTCTCACTTTCAATTCAACTAAAACTAAACCATCATCAGATATATACAACTGAGCATTTATAGCACGTAATGCAAACAATGATTTCTGACTTAAAGCATCAGCAACAACATTTGTTTTTCCCGGATGATAATCGATCACAAGCTCATAATCTTTTAGCAGTTCTAGCCATCTTCTCTGTCGCAGGTTTAAATCTTTCTGAATCTTCAAATATTTCAAACTCTTATGATCAGAATAAATATGACATTTCTCACCAAATAGATAATGGCACCAAATCTTCAAAGCAAACACAATAGCTACAAATTCCAGATCGTGTGTAGGATAGTTCTTTTTGTGCAGCTTCAACTATCTCAAAGCATAGGCTATAACTTTTCCTTCTTGCATCAAAATGCAACCCAGACCGTCTGAAGCATCACTGTAGATCACAAATTCTTTACCCGATTCTGGTTGTACTAACACTAGAGCTTGTGTCAATAGGCTTTCAACTGATCAAAGCTTTTTTGACACTTTTCAGACCATTCAAATTTCACATCTTTCTAAAGTTGTTTCGTTAACAGAGTCACGATCATAGAAAAGCCTTTCACAAATCATCGATAATAATTGGCAAGTCCAGAAAACTGCGGACTTCGAAAACATTTCTTGGAGGCTTCCAATCCAGAATAGCTAAAATCTTGTTTGAATCAACTCAGATACCTGATGCTGACACAATATGCCCCAGAAATCTAACTTCGTAAAACCAGAACTCACATTTGCTAAACTTTACATACAATTGCTTATCTCGCAAAGTCTGTAGCACTACTTTCAGATGTTCGGCATGTTCATTTTCATCACGCGAATAAATCAAAATGTCATCAATGAATATGACAACAAATCGATCTAAATACGGTCTGAAAATTCTGTTCATCAAATCCATAAAAATAGCAGATGCATTCGTTAATCCCAAATGCATAACTAAAAACTCATAGTAGCCGTACCTCATTCGAAAAGTAGTTTTCAAAATGTCTGAATATTTTACTCCCAACTGATAGTAACCTGATCTCAAATCTATCTTTGAAAACACAGTAGTTATTTCAATTGATCAAACAAATCATCAATTTAGGGTAGAGGATATTTGTTCTAGATAGTCACTTTGTTCAACTGACGATAATCAATGCACATTCTCATCATGCCATCCTTCTTTTTCACAAGCATAATAGGAGCACCCCAAAGTGAGAAACTTAGTCTTGCGAATCCTCTATCTGTCAACTCTTGCAACTAAGACTTTAATTCTTTTAAGTTGGTCAAAGCCATTATATACAGAGCTATCGAAATCAGAGTAGTTCCTGGTACAAACTCTATGCCAAATTTAACTTCTTAGATCAGAGGTAATCTCGGAAGTTCTTCAGGAAACACATCATAGAATTCACAAACAACAGGCACTAATTCAATTTTCTTTTATGTTACTTTCGAATCAATTACATAGGCAAAATAAGCTTCACAACCCTTTTTCACATAATTCTGAGCTTTCATCGACGAAATCACAGCCGGTAACCCATTCAAATAACTAGATTCAATTTGGACTATTCCATCATTCTTGCATCTCAAATAAATAGTTTTCCATTTGCAATTCACAATAGCATTGTGCAAAGTTAGCCAGTCCATACCCAGAATTATATAAAAGTCGTCGAATGGTAATAACATTAGATCGGCCTGAAAATAAATATCTTGAAACATTAACAGACAATTCTTGCACATCTTGTCAAATAAAACACTTTCACCTAGAGGGTTCGATACTCTAATCATAAATTTAGTAGACTCTACAGGCAAAGTCTTACTAAATACTAAATTCATGCATATATACGAATGCGTTGATCTTGGATCTATCAATGCAATCACAGAAGTATCATAAAGTGTAAAAGTACCAATTATAACATTGGGAGACGAAGCTTCCTCACGTGCACGAATGACATAGGCTCTGGCTGGTGCTCTAGCCTCAGATCATACAGTAGTATCTTTAGTCCCTCTTTGACTACCACTCACATTTCCTGCATTTCTAGGAGGTTTACCTTGAGCTAAGGTGTTACTTTATCTCGAATTTTTCACAATCACTTGCTTAATAGACTCCGAAAAATCACGGATAAAGTGAACTAAAGATCCACATTTGAAACAAGCTCGATCATACAATCTACAATTGCCAAGATGTGTAACACCCCTAACCCGTATCCATCGCCGGAATAGGTTAAGAGGCATTACTAGACTCGTAACTTGGATCAAAACAACCAAATATCAAATACCATCTCCATTCAATAAAATACCTTTCATTCATGTTCATTACGAACTTAAACCGAACATACAAGTTCTAATTCATGCATCTAGGACTAAATCGATAACATGTGAACTTTTCAGAACTTATAAAAATTTTAACTTTTAAAAGGTTACACACTCGTGTGAACCTGCCGTGTGCCTCACATGGCATTAGACATGCCTGTGTATCTAAGCCGTGGCAAAACAGGGCATACATACTGACTTATCCACACGGCCACCAGGTCGTGTGAAATTAGAGAGGCTACTGACTTGGCCATACGGCTGACCACATGCCCGTGTGCCACACACTACCAAGAGACACGCCCATGTGTCTAGGTTGTGTCAAAACTGGAGGGTATACTGCCTTTAATACGTAGGGTAGCCCAGGGGACACACGACCGTGTAACATGACCGTGTGTTGCACACAGCTGAGACATACGCTCGTGTATCTGCTTGTGTGGACAAAAATAGGCCATTTGAATAGGCAATTTGCCACCCCAATTTGGGTTAACCTACAAGCAAAGAAATAAGCATATATGCGCAACCAATTCAGCCAAATTTCAAACCAAAACATAAGCCACTCATGACATATAAATTCCAATCAAAAATATACTCATAAGCCTTACCAATCTATATCAAAACATAAGTCAAAAGCTTGTCAAAACATTTCTTTCTATACATCATTTAATTTCATGCTAAAACTTGCCAGAACTTACCAAAATTTACCATTTCTTTTGTCCAACTAAAACATATCAAATATATCATTTTGCATCACATATCTTATGCTAAAACCATGACATATGCACAACCATACCAAGCAATATCACATGGCTAAATATATACATCACAAAACATAATTCCACAACTTCTACCTTATACATGTCATACTTTAATATATACATTTTCAAAGTACCAAAATGAGGTTCGATAGTGTGGTGATGATCCTTGACGATCCCCGAGCTCACAGTACCAAAATGAGGTTCGATAGTGTGTCGACTTGGATCATCTACTCTATAATCTTCGACTTCCCTCTGTCTAAGTCTGAATTCCTCTTTTCTAGATCTAAATCAAGATATTCAAGGTTGAACCCTAGCTATCCTTTTCTTTCTCTTATTTGTGATTTTTGGTTGATGAACATGAGAAAATGAGTTTATTTTAAGCTTTGTTTCATTTAACTTATATTATTAATCAAATATCAAATTTGCCCTTTATTAATACATATAAAAATCATTTGTAATAAGGCCATATATGTCCAATAACCATGTAAATGGCATAATTACCACATAAGGACTTCTCATAAATAAAGCCAAATCAATTAGGCACTTTTAACATATAGCAGGCAACTTTTACATTTTACGCGATTAGGTCCTTTTTCTAAATTAATCATACAAACATTCAAATTTTCATACGAGACTTTCACACATGCTCATTCACATATCATAAACACGAAAAATAATATTTAAATATTTTCCAACTCAGATATGTGGTCTGAAAACCACTATTCCGACTGAGGTCTAAACCAGACTATTAAAATTCTCCCCCATTTCTTACCATTGAACAAATTCAGATATTGCTGCCTCATATATCTTCAGGCTCCCAACAGCCTCTTCAATTTCATGTTGATGCCACATCACTTTTACTAACAAAATTTTCTTATTTCGCAATCCTTTAACCTCTCGAGCTAAAATACGGATCGGCTTTCCTCGTAAGTCATATCTGACTGAATGTCTATCTCAGACGAAGGAATACATGCAACGGATCTGATCTATATCATCGAAGTATCGATACATGAAACATATTATGAATCTTTTCTAGCTCTGGGGAAACAACAATTTATATGCTACAGGCCCAATACGCTCGATAATCTCATACGGCCCAATGAACCTCAAACTTAATTTGCCTTTTCTAATGAACCGAAGCACTTTCTTCCATGGAGATACCTTTAAAAACACTTTATCACCGATCTCAAACTCAATATCTTTTCTTTTCAAATCCGCATAAGTTTTCTGACGATCAGAAGCTGGTTTCAGACTATCTCGGATCACATTCACTTTTTGTTCCATTTCTTTTATCAATCAACCCCGTGAATCTTATTTTTGCAGAGTTCAGTCCAATACAAAGGTGTACGACATTTGTGACCATATATGTAACACCCCTATCTCGTATCCGTCGCCGGAATAGGTAAGGGGCATTAACAAAAAAACAGAACATTTCAAACCAATTAGAATCACATATATCATACAACATCATTTCATAAGCAATCATCTCTTAAGATGGTCTACGAGACTAAAATGTACTTTTATGAAAGGGCTGGAGTAAAACGAATACATTCAGAATTTTCAGAACTTAACCAAATCTTTCAAAACTGTTAAAGTCACACGCCCGTGTGACTAAACGGTTTGACACACACGGGTACCAGACATGCCCATATGATCCAACCATGCCAAAACAGAGCAAGCATACTGACTTTCACCCACGGCCAATAGACACGCCGGTGCTATGGCCGTGTGATACTTGGCTAGCTACTGACTTATGCCATGCTATATGACACGCCCGTGTGTCAACCCGTGTGATTTTTAAGGGTTACTGCCAAACAAACACGGCCACAAAGACGCCCTTGGCTTGACCGTGTGGTATAAAACAGCTTGGTTTAAGCCAATTTTGCCACCCCTTTTTGGTTCATCTACAAGCAATAATATAAACAATCATAAAAAAATTTCAACCAATTTATGTTCAAAATGCCCAAATCGCATTAGAACATAACACATTACAAATATACACCAAAATTATTCACAAAATTATCATTTGTTAGCCAACTCCAGTGCCTAACATCTATATAATTCAAACTTACATACTTAAAAATTCTAGCTTATACATGCCATACTTTAAAATTTGTACTTTCAAAATTACCAAAATTAGATCGATAGTGTGGTGATGACCCTCGATTATCCCGAGCCTTTAGTAGCTACGATAATTGTAAAACAGATAGAAATCACATAGAGTAAGCTACAAGGAGCTTAGTAAGCCAAACAATTGGTCTAACTACTAAAACATACAAGTAAATTCAACCATAAAGATTCATAACTATTTCATAAAATAGTCATAAACTTAACCATGCTCCTTTGTTTGCTTATATGTCATGCCTCATTGCCAAATTTCATACATATTTCACAGAGACAGAGTCTTTATACTCAGAAATTTAATACAATACAAATGCACCTGTATAGGTTATACATTTATATAATCATTCTCATATTCCCTACTCTATCATCAGACAGTTCAGATACAATACCGATACTCACAAACAAGTACAATGCTGACGTCTCTGACGTGGTCTTACATGTAATTCATATCGATGTTTTAGTCCCAGACAGGGTCTTACACAAAATCAGATACGATGCTGATGTCCCAGACATGGTCTTATACATAAATATCAATCGAGGCCTGTGTCCCAGACACGTCTTACCGATATCTCAGATAGAGGTCAACGTTCCTTTAGAAGCATATAGAGCTTTTCGATACCAACAAATTAACAGAATTTACTCAAAAGGTATTTATCAGGCACTTAAGGCCATCCAATACAAATTAAAGTTTGTATATGCAGAATTTAATCAGTTTAACACGTAATTGTAATTTGACATACCTCGTACAGATTTCAGACGGACACGAGTCGACTATTCATCTTTGGATTCCTCATTGTCTGATTTTCTTTGTTCTTGATCTAATACAACTCAATGTAACACCCCAAACCCCAGACGTTACACCTGAATTCGGCGTTCACATTGAAGTGTTTTTCGGAACCATGTTTTCATTGAAAACCCTTTTGATGTAAAACTCATGGAGCGTTATTGTAAAACTCATGTGTTAATTAAAAATCATTGAAAAGAATATTTTCATTATAGATTAAAGTGAATGGAAGCTGTGCACCAGGTAGAAGCCAGAAAAGAGGAGGTGAGTCTATTGGACTACTTAAGTACCAGCCTTCATGGATCCAATCTAGACATGCACACATCCATTGCCACACTTAAAGCATATACTTGTCCATGAATAACAAATTAAGTTTAAGTCAATTTAAATATTTATTTCCTTTGAAACATTAGTTCTTGAAGCTTACTCATAATCGTGATTTTGAAAATATAACTTTTATAAATGCCCCTAGAGCTAACCATTTAATACCAAAATATTAAAAATAATAAAGAGCGGCCTTATTACAATTAACCAGAAAAAATAATCAAAATATAATGCGAAACTTATTTAAAGAACAGAAGCTTAATCTTGCCACTCTGAACCCCGCCCGCTCCAAGTCTACCAACTGGGCTCACCTGCAGGATGGAAGAGAAAGGGGGTGAGTTGGAAAACTCACGTGTAAAGTATCCTAACCAGAGCCTAAATCGGTTCAAGCTTTACTGGCCTAAGCCCTATTCAGAAATCAGTGTTAACTGGGCCTTAGCCCGTATCAATATTAATCTAGGCCATAGCCCTTACAGTATCAGAGTATTTTGGGCCTAGCCCATATCAGTATCAATCTGGGCGCAGCCCTATTACAAGTCAATATATTCCTTGCCCATATTTGTCTCATACATAGTTCAGGCGCTTCCTCTGTCTCATTTTGCATATCATGAACCCATAACTATCGCAGCAAAGCTGCTTATATCAGAATATGTGGCACAGCCACCAGAACGGGTTCTTCCTCCATAACATAACCCAGATCCCATGCAACAGATATATATATGGCATACAACAAACAGAATCAGAATATCATGCATTTCAATCAAAATTAACCCTAAGGGTATAACGTTCTTTTTCATACTTAGGGGTGTTTTAGTAAAATTCACTATTTAGGGTTTACATACATCCTACAACGTTAACGCATCAACAGAAAAACTTACCAAGCGTCTTTACTGAATTGGGCCCGTTGGTCCATTAACCCGTTTTTGACCCATTAAGCCCAAATATACTGAAGTTCACGAAATTGTGCACTCTGCAATCATACGGCTTTGATTACCAAACAAACAACCATCTCACGAGCGCTCGCACACTCGTAAGTTCACAACATGCTAGCTTTCCGGCATTTCGGTTTTTCAGCTTTTGCCGATCTAGTCTATGAGTGGGTGTCGTTTACACACCTGTTT
>NW_024403578.1:0-9695 GCF_007990345.1 Gossypium hirsutum | reverse complement strand
TTAGTTTGTCTAAATTTATACATGCATTAAATCTGTCCAGCCGAATTTATGTGTCATGTTTATTAATATCAAGTTGCACAATGATAATAGATGTTCACAATTTTTAATTAAGTATTTTGCTTAGGGCACCCGAATTAAGATACATTGGCAATTCATGCATGAGATCAAAAATGTGAAGGTGCATTGCAGCGTTAATGCATTAAAGTTGATTAATTAGTGTTTTCAAGGCACTATTCGCAAAATGTCCAGTGTTATCCCTCCAAGCTTGGCCGATTCTCTTCTCAAGGGAGCATAAAGGCTATTCACACCATGGCTGTTCGCTTCAGCCATGTTCACACCATGGGACTCTTCAAAACCTCCATTCACAACCCAAAAAGCTGCTCAATTCCTCTTTTAATGCTGTCATTTTCACAGAGTTGCCTAATGAATGAGTCAATTAAACTCATTAGGTTGAACTTGGCTGCTACATGAATCCCGAAATTCATTGATCAATTGAACTTTAATTTTGGTCACCATTCAGCGAATCTACATTGCCAATATACATGGATTTAGCTGAATTTATTTCAAGTTTGCTTAGATATTAAGTCTTGAACTTGTCTATTCGGCTACTAGTCACTCAAGCTATAATAGTTGTGAATTTCTTGTAAAAGGACTTTTGCCAAATTTCTGAATGTAAACATAATTTAGTGGAGAAATTCACTCTCTTTATTCTCCAAAGCTCAAATTGACTTATCTTCCAACGATGGGCCAATCTGACTTTGTTCGAACTTATCACCCATTGGTGTGGCGTTCTTCATACCGTAGGTTCCTATTTTGCTAAATAGAGGGGTCTCGGGTTTTTATCCTATTTCCATTTCTTTCTTTGAAACCTTAAGCCCGGGTCTTATTTGATAAAGGGTTCGATCTGTTCATCGAATTACCCAGCAAACAACAACCCATCAAAACTCCTTTGTTCCCTAAAGCCATCCAACTTCAAACACCAAGACTTGAATTGATTCAATTCCGACACTACCTAATTTCGATCGGGAAAGATTACGACTCGTCTTTACATCCAAAACGAGCTCGTATCAAATGTGTTTGAAATGCATTTAACTTGCTGATTAATTTGCTGCAGGTTCATGAACGGATTGGTGCAATGTATGGGAGTGTGCATGCACAATTGAGGTTCAATGGATGGCATTTAAAGGAGCACATGCATTTGGACTTCATGCAAGAGGGAGTTGCAAGAGGGAGTTGCTGAAAGTTCATGTATTTGAAGATTCATGGATCATATTTATGGGGGAAAATACATGGGACGTTTCATGCATGATTCATGCATTTTCAAGATGACCATTCAAGTATTTTAGGCACATTAATGCCTCATTCAGCCAAGGGAGATGTAGGATCATTAAAGAGCTGCACATTCATGGAATTATGGAGATTCTTCAAGGCTAAGGATGCATGAATGCATCAAGTGAAGCATCATGATGGTTCAGCCAATTCATGTACCATCTTCAAGCATGAACTGGATTTAATGCTATTTGTGTGAACAGTTAATGCCTGTGTGAACAGAATTTAAGTTAGTGTGAACAACATAGATGCCGAATAACGGGTCACGGTCCGCTTCTATCCTTCATCAAAATTCACCTTAAGCAATATAAGACTCGGGGCAATACTTTTTAGTATTGAATCATTCTTAAAGTTTGAGTTCTTTATCCATTTTCGTCTATTTATCATCTTTGTAACTTAATTCTTTGTTAAACCGAACCTATCTTCATCAAACCAAAACCCATCCTTTGAACCCATTTTGCCTACCTTCCGCTTATAAAACATTCAAACTCCATCTATCTACAAATTTGAACGAGCTTCTCGTCGACAATCGGGCATCTTAAGTGAACCCGACTCAATCAATCGGGCCGGATCACATCACATTCATACAATCCAAATTTTGTTTTAGAGGCTGTTTTCCATTCATCCCCTTCCCTCATTCGAATTTGATGATAACCGCTTTTTAAATCAATTTTAGTGAATATAATTAACCATGTAATTCATCAAGCATATCATCAAGTCTAGGAATTGGATTCTATACTTTACCATTATTTGTTGATTGGCGCCATCAACACACATTCTATACGTACCATCTTTCTTCGGTACCAATAAACGAACGCACAAGGCTTAGGCTCTCCGATTACCCTTGTCTAGTAACTCCTCAACTTGCCTTTGCAATTCCTTTGTCTCCTTGGGATTGCTTCAATAGGCTGGTTGATTTGGTATTGAAGCTCCAAGTACTAAGTCAATTTGATGCTCTATCCCACGTAAAGGTGGTAAACCTTTAGGGGCCTCACTAAAAACATCCTCATAATCCTGCAAAAGACACTGAAAAACATTAGGCAAATTTTGTTAATGTCAGATAAAGATAAATAATTTTGCCTAAACCTCACAAGGATACAAGGCTGTTTATTTAGTAGGGCTCTCCGCACATCTTTTTTTTTGCCATCAAATTTTTTCTCTCATTTTACCACTTGTGAATTCACTCACCTTTGGGATTTTTGATTTTGACATTTTTCACTACTAGCCTCTTTCTCTCCGTCTTTGTATTTGTCCTTTCTCCCTTACCCCCTCACAAAATTTCATCATCTTTAATTGATCTTTATATACATCAGTGGGATTTAAAGGAGCAAAGGAGAATTTTCGGCCTTTAAATATAAGGAGTATCGATTAAGCTTACCTTGGTGTATAACTTCATGATCAAATTGCCAAGGCCATCCAAGAAGCAAATGTGCCGCATGCATTGGGACCACATCACACCATACCTCATCCTCATAATTCTTGAGCTTAAAAGTGACCAAGGACTATTTTGTAACTTTAACTTCGGAACATTCATTAAGCCACTGAAGGTGATATGGCCTAGGATGTTTGGTACAAGGTAACTTTAATGAATCCACCAAATAACTGCTTACTAAATTCGAGGAACTCCCATTATCAATAATAAGTGAACATAAGTTACCTTTTATAAAACATCGCGAATAGAAAATATTGGTCTTTTGGTTATCAACATCATCTTTCATCAAATGTTAAGGGTTCGGTGAACTACAAGGCATTAAAAATCAGCAAAGTCCCATTCTTTTGGTGGTTCAACCAACTCTTCTCCATTATCACCGTCATCCACAAGTTCTGGCATATCTGGATCTATTTTATCAGAGTCGGAAGTGTACTCACCATTATCTTTCAGAAGAAGTAATCTCGTGTTAGGGCATTCCCTACTATAATGACCACGCCCTTTGCACTTAAAACATTCAATCTCACGAGTCCTCTTCAAATTCGAATCACCTAAATTGGGCTGCGTAGCAGGTGTTTACGCTTTAACAGGAGCCCCTTTTTTCTAGTCTGATTGCTTGCTTCCATTACTCAAAGAAGACTTATTAGTAACAAAAGGTGATTTTAAACTTTTAAAATCAGAATTGGAAGTGTTACCTCTGTAATATTGTGAAGTAGAGAAGGAGCCAAACCTTTGTTCCTTTAATTGCTACTCGATCTCAACGGTTTTATGAACTGCTTCTTCTAATCAATGTAAGTTTGTAGCCACAATGTATTAGCTATTTGCCTATTCAAACCATCAATAAATCGAACCATACTTGTTTCATCATCCTGCTCTACATTTGCTCTCTGAATGAGCATCTCCGTCTCTTTAAAATATTCATCCACCGTTCTACTACCTTGAACAAGTCTTCTAAGCTTTGTTTAATTTCTCTATAATAATGAGGTGGAATAAATCTTTTACGCATAATTTGTTTCAACTCATCCTATGTCGTAATCTCACCTTCATAATTCCGATGGCGATTTATCCCAAGTTGAGTCCACCAACTTAATGCATAATCTAAAAATTCCAGCGTTGCTAACACTACCTTTTCATCCTCCGGACATTTATAATAGCAAAACATAAATTCAATTTTAGATTCCCATTCACAATAAGCTTCTGGATCATTCTTACCATGAAATTGAGGAATTGTGAACTTTGGTTTTGCCAAAGAGGGTTGCCCACGATCATGAAAATCATAATCAGGTCTAGGGACACGTCAAGGAGCGTGCCTATGAGCAGGAGGCTGGTTATCCACATCTTCTTTAATTGGATCTCGATACTGAGGCTCTTGATTCAATCGCACCACATTGATAGTAGCACTCAAAGTTTGAAGTAAGGCAACCTGTTCGTCTAACTGTTTTTGGAATTTTGTAAATGTGTCATAGACATCATTATGGTCATTATCACCTTGACCAATCCTAGACATTTTCAAAAAACTGCAAAACAAACACTCAACACTCAAAAAGGAAAATTAGCAAACCTCACCGTTAATCACTCAAAAAGAAAAATCAAATTTTCAATGAGGTAGAATTTAGTCTTGTGAGTTCTTTAGTAGAGTCTATATCAATCAATTAGAAAGTGTATGAACCGAAACTACCAAAGAATCCTAATTGCCCTAGGATGCCAAAAACTGACGAGACACCAATTGATTTGTGTTGCACCGAGGAAGAATTGTGCACACCTTAAAATCCTAATAACACAAGAAAAAAGAAGGTGTTAGATAGTGTAAAGGAAGAATAAAAGCAAAACAAATGAACACCTACAGCTAAGAACCAATAAGAAAAGCTGAAACCCCAAAACCCGAAAAACTACGGAGTAACTTGAAAACTTTGTTCGAGGTGTTCCCGATCTCCAAAAATCACAAAATTTAAACTGGAATGTCCTTATATATTCTATATTTGATCTGGAAATTTTCGGCACTAAACTCAACCCACTGAATATTTTTTTAATTTTTTTCTTGATTTCGTCTTTTTCAATTTTTTTGACATCTTCTACTGATTTTTTTTGCGGGAAATATTTTTTAATAATCTATCACAATGCCAAAAATATGCATATAAAATTTCAGACCAATCGGACAATGTTTACCCACTCAAATGAATTTTTTTCCAAAAATTTTTCTAGGTAAAAACAACTGTTTAATGTTTTTAAATGGAGATCAGTTTAGAAATCAACCAAGAACACCCAAAACGCCCAAAATCTGATACCAAATGATAGAGGGTTGCGTACGGATCAAGTTCGAGTTGTCAAGTCACGGGAAACTCCTACGAAACTCTAGACGATCAGTTCTGAAATGAAACAGAGAATTAAAGGTAGATCCGATTAGATCTGAACACAAAATCCCCAAATCAATGAATGGACAGCAAGAATTAAAAGATAAAGTCCTAAGAAGCCTCGAAATCCCGAAAGATTCCACAACTCTCTTCAAACGGCTCTAATCTCCCCTCCACTAAAGATCAATGGCAAGAAGAAGGCTGAAAATGGTTCCCACAATCAAAAAAATTGTTAAAACTACTTCTAAAGAAAACTCAAGAGAAAATTCTTGGAGAACTCAAAGAGAAATTTCACTCAAAACAAATCTGAATTTTTTCTATGTAATTGTAATGTGTGTTACAATGTGGCCGGCCATGCCTATTAATAGGCCTTATTTTCCTAAAAAAACCCTAATAAATTGAGAGGGAAAATTCGGCCAACGTATTTAATGGGCTGCTTGGGCTGAATTTTTACATATATAATAATCCTAAAGTCTAAAAATTAAACTAGGTATTTAAACAATTAAAATTTTACAAATTGGGCCACTTTAATAATTTGGCCTGATTTTCAACTAAGTATGGTTTGACTTCCTTGGTTGGGCTTGGAACCTCTTAGTGGGCCTTACCTTCAAGAACTTGGGCTTGTAGTCCATCTCCTACCGAAATTGGTTCGTTGATGCTCGTAACGGAGATCCAATGCGCTTTAGCTGCAAGATTCAATTTCTTGGACCAAGATTTTCAAGACTTGAAATCTTGATTTTCTTGATTCTTGAATTCGCTCCAAACAGCAAAATTGGGCTAAGATTCGGTTTCTTAATTTTCTTGAAAACAAGAAAATAAATCTTGATTTTCTTTATCTTTCGTGTACACATCTAAGGCCCTGCTAACAAATTCTAAATGGTACCATTTAGTTTTGAACGCATTTGTCTGGCCTTTGACCTCGTTATTGGGCCTTGTGGTAATTTGAGCCCATCATGTTCTTGAACTTGGGTTGGGCCTTTGTGACTCGTATCACTTGATTTTCTTTTTCCTTTGTATACGCATCTAAGGCCTTGCTAATGAAGTCTTGAATGATTCCATTTAGTTTCATACGCATTTGTCTAGCCTTTGACCTCGTTATTGGGCCTTGTGGTAATTTGAGCCCATCACGTCCTTGAGCTTGAATTGGGCCTTTGTGACTCGTATCGCTTAGCATGTCGTGTTTCATTTTGGGCCAATAGAAATGCTCGTGTAAAATTGCTAGTGTTTTGGCAATTCCAAAGTGACCCCTAAGTGCACCACTATGGGCTTTTTCAACGAGCACGTTTCACAAAGAACTTTGAGGCACGCAAAGCTTGCCTTCATAGAATAAATAGCCCTCGTGCTGAAAATACTTTTCATAAGCACCATGCGAACAATTCTCATAAATTTCACCAAAGTCAGCATCAGATTTGTAAAGATCTTTGATAAACTCAAAACCAAGCAATTTAGAATCCATTAAATTAACAAGTGCGTACCTTCGTGATAAGGCGTCGGCTACAACATTTCCCTTACCCTTTTTATACTTGATCACGTACGAAAATGACTCCAAATATTCCACCCACTTGGCATGATGTTTATTGAGCATTGTTTGTCCTTTTAGATGCTTCAAAGCCTCGTGGTCCGAGTGAATTATGAATTCCTTAGGCCATAAATAGTGTTGCCACGTCTCTAGGTGATGCGATCCAGGTCGCATCATGTTACGACACAACTCGATGCTATCGAGATTGGCCTAAACTCGAAGGGCCCAAGTGAAAAATGAAGTTTTTAATTTCAGTTTGTCAATTTGGCTGCTGGAAAATAAGGACTTTGATTCATTAATTTTTAGTTATTTTAGTTTGTGTTTTTAATTATGTCATAGTTTGCACATCATTAATATGTGTTCGGCATTTAATAAAGTCATGCATTATGTAATTTTCATGTTAGTTAAGTTTGCATTATTAAATTAAGTCAAGTTAGTTTAATTATGTAACTTTCATGTTAGTTAAATTTGCATTTCAAAACTATGCATTTAAGTATCTTAGTTTAATAAATGAGTTGCTGGACATTTATTCAACTTATCTTAGATTTAATTAATAAGTGTTTTTGTTGAACTTTATTTAATAAGTGTTGTTCTTAATTGATCTAGTTCCTAGGATTATTTATTGATGCATAAATTAAGTTCTTTTAATTATGCTTCTTTAATTAAACTAGTTGCTGGAATAATTATTATATGTTTTAGTTCATTTATTTCAGTAAGTTTAATGTGTTTTATGATTAATAAGTGTTTTCATGTGTTTAATAAACTCATTTTAATGTGTTTATTGCAAGTGACTTTTCAGTTCATAGTGGTTACAATTCAAGGTTGTTTTACATTAAATTAAGTGGTTGTTCAAGTTATTTTCAGTTACAATTAAAGGGGCTGTTATAAAGGAAGTTTAAACATCATTAAAGGAGTTTTTAAAGAGCATTTTATGCCCTTTAAAATTCGATAGCAACCCTTCTTCTTCCAGCAGTTTTTGGAGCTTTCAAGAGAACTTAATTAAGCCTTAAAATGTCATTAAGAAGCTGGTTAAAAGATGGTGTCTATTCAGCTGGCCAAGGACAACTCAAGAGTCATTTTTAAGCCATTAAAGACATTCTAATCAGCTGAATTGAAGTGATTTTATGGAAGGAGTTATTTGGTTCAAGCATAAGAAAAGACATGAGTTTTTATGGCACAATAAGTTGGATGTTCTTGACCATTCGGTTACCTTGTTCTAACATTATAAATAGTTGTAATCAGCCTTAAAAAAGGAACTTTTGCTGAATATAGATAAAATATTTAAATTGTGAGCTATCCAATTCTCTTTGTTCTTACGAAATTGATTTGACTTATCAAGCATAGCTTGTGGCGTCCATCTTTTCTTTGTTGCTGAATTTATCACCTTTGGTGTGGCATTCAATATACCTTTGGTTCCTATCATAGTTGATAGTGGGTCAAGGTTCCTTGCTGTTTCTTTAAACTGAAAAACACCTAAGAACCATTTGAGACTCGGGTCAACAATTCATTATTGCTGGTTCATTCTAGGTCTTAGCCAATTAATTTGTTATTGTTTCCTATTTATTTTGTTTCTTACCTTTGTTTGAAGCCATTATCTCTATTTTGTTTCTTTTAAACCAAAACGATTCTATTCTACTCAATTCACGATCGGGCATCACTAACGACTCGAATCAATCATGAAATGAGTTCGTATCAAATTGGTATCAGAGCTAGCAAATTTGGAGTAAGAATCGACATTGTCGGCATTACGGTATAGTAATTTCTCAAAAAAACTCAAAAAACAATTCAAAAAAATTTGAAAAAAAATTAGTTTCCATTCAAACTCAAAAGATTGGATATCAAGTTGTGAAAAAAAATTCGTAAAAAAAAATTGTAAAAAAAAGCTAGTTTTGAAATCTTGTTTTTGTTTGCTGCCCAAATTTTAGTCATTACTACCTTCTACTATTTCGCCACACCCAACCTTTTCATTTCTGTGTTTCAAGCCTACCTTTCTTTGTCCTACAATATTCTTACGAAGCCCAAACATCAAGTTTGTAAGCTGACCCACAACAACTGCCTATTAAGTTTAAATAATTCCTAAGAACTTAGAGAGGAGGAGTGAGTGGAAAGAGGCAAGAGAGAAGTGAGTTTATTTGAGAAAAAAAAGCAAAGTGTGTGAGATTTTTTTGTGAGTGGATAGTTAGATTCTTTGTTGTGAGTTCTTAAAAAAATGTCACGAAGTCTGGAAAAAAATTCAGACAAGGGAGTTGGATTCCGTCCGGTAAGAATTATTGGAGGAAGTGTGCCAGATTCTACACTCCAAGCCTTTATGCATGAAATGGAGCATCTATTTGATCGAAAACTCAAACTCATCAAGAAATGATTGGATCGTGTCGAAGAGTGGAGTCATCGAGCAAGAACCCAACGGGAGCAAATTTATCCAAATGAAAGGAAGGAAATAAGATCATCAAGGAGACGAACATTCGACGAATATGTGAAAAGAGACCTTATCCAGATTCCTATTCTTCAAGGAATTTAGGCCAAAATAAATCCAGCTATGAGTTTGAAGCCTATCAAGGTAACGAACGAGAAAGCACAAGTCATTCTTCGTATGCATCAAAGTATTCATCTACGGAAAAATCCTTACGAAGAAGTGAATGTGGTTCGTATAAAAACTCATCCATGGAGGTTTATTCACAAAGAGTTGATCATGACTCTTATGAAGATTCTTCCACTTCTTTCCAATGAAAAGTCTATTGTTCTGATTCTTTTGTATTATCTCTATTTTGTAATAAAGTTGAGAGAAGAAAAAGAGAGACGAGAGAAAAAGATTGGAGAAAGAAAAGAAAGAGTCTGAGAAACAAGTGTTGTTGAAAATGAAAGAGAATTGATGAGTGAAAGTGAGTTTTCAACAAACAAAGAGATTGTGAAAAAAGAAAGAGAAGTTGAAAAAGAAACGAGTGGAAAAGATGAAAGTCAACAAGAAAAAGCGAGGAATGTTTTTACTAACTAATCTGTGAGTTGTCCTTGTATTGTTTCTTCTTTCCAGGTTTCTAGAGATTCAAATTACAAGTTTCAACTTCATTAC
>NW_024403576.1:0-9734 GCF_007990345.1 Gossypium hirsutum | reverse complement strand
TCAATTTCTTTTTCACTCTCAATCTCTTTTTGCTCTTTTTCATTCTCTTTTCTTTTCCTCACTTGTTTTAACAGAATTTTTTCAGTTTGATTTGGTCCTCATGGACTTGTTCCGGAGTAAGCGGCACTAAGGTGAGTTTCTTTCCTTGATGCTTGAAAGAATACCTATTGGTACGACCATCGTGAGTGACTTTTCGATCCAGTTGCCATGGTTCTCCTAGCAACAAATGGCAGGCTTGAATAGGCATTACGTCGCACACAACTTCGTCTTGATACTTACCGATAGAAAAGGCGATGCGCACTTGTTGAGTGACCTTAAATCGGCCTTCGTTGCTAGCTCTTGTAGTTGATAAGGTTGTGGATGCTTGGTAGTGGTTAAGCAAAGCTTTTTCCACCATCGTCGTGCTGGCTACGTTCGTGCAACTTTCACCATCAATAATAACTCTACAAAGCTTCCCTTGTACATGGCAAGCGAGTATGAAAGAGATGTTCTCGTTGCTGCTCACTCTTTGGTTTTGCCAAAGAAGGTGCTCACGATCATGAAAATCATCATCCATTCTAGGGACACGTCGAGGGTCGCGCCTATGGGCTGGTTATCCCTATCTTCCTTGATTGGATATCGATATTGAGGTTCTTGATTCAATCGTACCTCATTGATGGTAGCAGTCAAGGCTCGAAGAGCAGCAGCCTGTTCATCCAACTGTTGTTGGAATTTTTTAAATATGTCACTATTATATCACCTGTAGACATTTTTTAAAACCTGCAAAACACTCAACACTCAAAAATAAAAGTTATCAAACCTCACTGTTAATCACTCAAAAAGAAAAAATCAAATTCTCAATGAGGTCGAATTCAATCTTGTGAGTTCTTTATCAGAGTTTATATCAACCAATTAGAGAGTGTGAACCAAACTACCAAAGAATCCTAATTTGCACTAGGATGCCAAAACTAACGAGACACCAATTGATTCGTGTTGCACGAGGAAGAAGTTGTGCACACGTTTAAATCCTACTAACACAAGAACCAAGAAGGTGTTAGATAACGTAAAGGAAGAATAAAGGTAAACAAATGAAAACCTACAGCTAAGAATCAATAAAAATTGCTGAAAACAGAAAACCCGAAAAACTGCGGAGTAACTTACAATTCGTTCGAGCTGTTCCGATCTCCAAAAATCCGAAATTAAATCTGGAGTGTCCTTATATATTCAATTTTTGATCTGGAAATTTTGGGCACCAAATTCCAACCCGCTGAATCTTTTTTTTTAAATTTTATTGAATTTCGTCTTTTTTATTTTTTTGACTTTTGACTGATTTTTTTGCGGGAATAATTTTTATATTCAATCACAGTGCCAAAAACATGTATGTAAAATTTCAGATCAATCGGGACAACGTTTACCCACTCAAATGAATTTTTTGAACAATTTTTCTGGGAAAAACTGCTGTTTATGCTTAAAAAATAGAGATCAGTTTAGAAATCAACCAAGAACACCCCAAAACGCCCAAAATCTGATACCAAATGATATAGGAATGCGCGCGGACCAAGATCGAGTTGCAAGTCACGGGAAAACTCCTACGAAAACCCTAAAACAATCAGATCCGAAACGAAATAGAAAAATTAAAAGATAGAACTTTGAATTTCAGATCTGAATAAAATCCCCAATCAGCAAGAGTCAAATGAGAATAGAAAAAGTATTAGGGTTCTTGAAACCCTCAAGGAGATTGTGATTCTGCCCAATTGAACACCAAGATAGTTTTTTTCCCAAATTTCGACAATCTAATTTCACCCAAAAAGAGTATGGAAAAACCCTAGAAATTGGGGATTTTGGGCTGATTCCTTAAGATAGAAAAAGGCTGAAAACACAATAAGACAGAAAATAGATAGATAATGATTCAGCGCAAGTAGAAATAAAAGAAAGAATTGACAGTAAGAAATTAAAAGATAAGTCCTAAGAAGCCTTGAAATCTCGAAAGATCTCACAACTCCCTTCAAACGGCTCTAATCTCCCCTCCAAAGAATATCAATGGCCAAGAAGAAGGTTGAAGATGGCTCCCACATCACAAGATGTTAAAACACTTCTAAAGAAAACTCAAGAGAGAAATCTTGGAGAAAACTCAAAGAAAATTCTGCTCTCAACAAATCTGAAATTTTAATAAAATGATAAGTGTTTAATAAGGTGGACAGCCATGCCTTTAAATAGGCTTATAACTAGTCCTAATCTAATTAGAAAACTAAAATAAAAAAAAACTCCTAATTATTTTAATATGGAAATTTGGTCAAAGGTCATTTTATCTGGGACTCTTGGACTGAATATTGACATAAAAATTTAAACTAAGTAAATAAATAAATAAATAAATAAAAATAAAAATAAAACTTTACAACTTGGGCCACTTTGACAATTTGGCCTAATTTTCAACTAAGTATGGATGGATTTCTTGATTGGGCTGGGATTTGCTTATTGGGCCTCGCCTTCAAGAATTTGGGCTTTTGTGACTCGTATCACGAATTTTGAACATGTTTGATCAAAGTCTGTCACCTAAAAATTCTGATGTGGTTTGACCCTGCAAACTTTTTGAACTCATGTGTTAAATCTTTATGTTTAAACATGCCTGCTCAATTGATTTGTGATAAATCTGCCTGTTGAAAGGTTGCATGTTCGTTAAAAATTCTTTGTTTGGCATCCATGTTAAAAGATCTTCACATGATATGTGCAATTGTGTTCTTCATGAACAATCTTTGGTTTTTGTGTGAAATTTCCATGTAGTGATTGCATTCCCGATTAATACTCTTGAAGTATGAACCTTTGCATTTTGGTATCTCGGTTTTGTCAAATCAACATGTGTGTTTAAACTAGTGAAATAATTCGTGTGGTGAGTTGATTATATCTTTTTCTAATATTGATGTGATCCGGCCCGATTAATTGAGTCGGGTTCACTTAAGATGCCCGATCGTCGACGAGAAGCTCGTTCAAATTTGTAGATAGATGGAGTTTGAATGTTTTATAAGTGGAAGGTAGGCAAAATGGGTTCAAAGGATGGGGTTTTGGTTTGATGAAAGATAGGTTCGGTTTAACAAAGAATTAAGTTACAAAGATGATAAATAAATGGAAATGGATAAAGAACTCAAACTTTAAGAATGATTCAATACTAAAAAGTATTGCCCCGAGTCTTATATTGCTTAAGGTGAATTTTGATGAAGTATAGAAGCGGACCTGACCCGTTACCTATATGGAGGTAAGAACCAAAGGTATAGGAAGATGGTTGAACGCCACACCGATTCGGTGATAAGTTCAATGGAGTTCGGATTGACACCACTAGCAAGCTAGATAAGTCGCTTCGAGACTCGAACGAAAGAAGAGAGGAGGTAACTGATGTGAGCTTGCCTACGAACCAAATGGAGAACGAACAAGAAGCTATTAAGCTGCCCATTGGTCCAATAACGCGAGCTAGAGCTAAACGATTTAAAGTTGCTATTTTAGCATTGGTGGAACGGATTGAGGAAAATGAAAGCAAAGAGCTTAAAGACGAGCTGAATATTTTCAACTTCTTTGAAGTTGAAATTCGTTCTAGCTAATTAAATTGCTGCTGGATTTTAAACCATTTAAATAAGCATTTAATTAAGTCTTATTACAGCTTATTAATATGTTTTTATTTAATATAAGTTTTAATATGTCTTAATTTAGTTACATTAAAGATGTCTTGATTTCATTTAGTTTGTCTAAATTATTACATGTCTTAAATCTGTTCAACCGAATTTGTGTCATGCTTTATTAATATTTAAGTTGTTTCAATGTTAAATTAGGATGTTCACATTATGTATTTACTTAGTTCAGCTTAATTTGATTGAAATTAATTAAGTTCATGTGTGTTTTTAGGTACAGCCAAATTTGAAGATTCATTGGGCAGATTCATGCATGAAGATTCAATGGATGTGAAGATGCATGCATGTTGGGTTCAATGCACCAAATGATACATGCATGGACTATATTAAAGATGGTGTGCTGATTGTTGAAGTTCTCTAAGTGACCATTCGGCCAAAAGAGATGATTTTCCATTCTCCAAAGCTGCCATTTATTTCCTTCACGTTGCTGGGTACATTGTGGCTATTCGGTTCATGATGTTCACACCTTATGGTCATTCAAAACCGTCCATTCACACTTCCAAATGACTGTTCAAGTTGCTAATTAATGATGGTAATTTTTCAGCAAGAGTTGCTTCATTATTGACCTTATTAAACTCCATTGGCCGAATGTAGCTGCTGCCAATTTTCCAAGTTCGTTGAAGCTCTTCCTTGGTCTATATTCAGCCGAACATTGATTCAAGACCATTCATGGATCTTAGCTCAAAATTAGTTCAATGTTTACTTAGTTTTTAAGTATTGAACTTGACTATTCGGCTACTAGTCACTTAAGCTATAAATAGTTCTTGAATTTCTTGTAAAAGGACTTTTTGCCAAATTTCTGAATGAAATATAATTTTAGTGAGAAATTCACTCTCTTTATTCTCCAAAGCTCAAATTGACTTATCTTCAACGAGTGGCGTCAATCTGACTTTGTTCGAACTTATCACCCATTGGTGTGGCGTTCTTCATACCGTAGGTTCCTATTTTGCTAAATAGAGGGTCTCGGTTTTTATCCTATTTCCATTTCTTTCTTTGAAACCTTAAGCCCGGGTCCTTATTTGATAATAAGGGTTCGATCTTGTTTCATCGAATTACCCAGCAAACAACAACCCATCAAACTCCTTTGTTCCTAAAGCCATCCAACTTCAAACACCAAGACTTGAATTTGATTCAATTCCGACACTACCTAATTTCGATCGGGAAGATTACGACTCGTCTTTACATCCGAAACGAGCTCGTATCAGTTGGTATCAGAGCTAGCTAGATTAGGTACGTAAATCGTAGCTTCGAAAAAAAAAAGTTAAAAAAAAGTTTCGAAAAAAAAATCCGAAAAAAAAGAAGGAAAAAAAATTGCAAAAAAAAAAATTGCATACGGTCTAGGTGCGTACGAAAAGAACGTGAAATATCCGTAAAAAATTTTTTTTTTCCGAAATCATATTATACACCCTTTTATACCCCTTTGAGTGAAATTTCACACTATTAAAAAAAAATTCAATTCGTGAATTCATTTATACGCCACATCTTTAAACCTTTCTTTCTTTCGAGCCTACCCTAAACCATACGATTTTCCTTTGTTTAGCCTTTGAAGCCGACCCACAAGTGGGATAAGTCTAAGGTAGCTTTTTTAGAATATCGAGAGTTGGATTTGAGAGGTAAAAGGCAAGAGAGTACATCAAGATAAAAGCCGAAAATAGAGTGAAACACGAGAGGAGTGAATTTTTTTCTTGTGAGCGAATTTGTGAGGTTTTTGTGGTGAGGAAATATTTTGTTCTTATTTTAAACATGTCTAGGAGTCCGGATCGTCGAGCAACAAGTGGAGGAGCTTCGAATGCTGCTGGTGGAGGAGTAAACCTTCAACCGAGGAGAAACGTTCCCGGAGGTGGAGTGCCCGATCTCCAAGTCCAAGCAATCGTACGAGAAATCTCTCGTCTGTTCCAACCTCAATTCGATTCTCTCAATGAACGAATGGAACAAATGGAGGAACAAAGCCAACGTGCGAACACCCCTCCTATTCTGAGAAGAGAGCGAGAACATCCATGGCAACATGCAAATGATCTATATGAACAAAGTGACGATGAAAGTGATCGAGGTTCACAACAAAGTGCAAGGAGACGAGGTCATCGAGCACGAGAACAAAGAGATCGAGAGAGGCCCGATGATGATTTAAAGAATATTAAAATGGCGATTCCTACTTTTCAAGGAAGATCGGATCCCGAGGCCTATCTTGAATGGGAGAAGAAGGTGGAATTAGTTTTCGAGTGCCACAATTACTCGGAAAGCAAAAAGGTGAAGTTAGCTGCTATAGAATTCTCCGACTATGCCATAATATGGTGGGATCAACTCACGTTGAGCCGAAGACGCAATGGAGAACGTCCCGTGTCTACATGGGCGGAAATGAAAGCAATAATGAGAAAGCGTTTTATTCTTGCTTACTATCACCGGGAGTTGTATCAAAAGCTCCAAAGCTTAACTCAAGGCCAACGAAGCGTGGAGGATTATTACAAAGAAATGGAAGTGGCCATGATCCGCGCCGATGTGGAGGAAGATCGAGAAGCCACCATGGCTCGATTTCTCGCCAGCCTTAACCGAGATATCACAAATATCGTCGAACTACACCATTATGTTGAGGTTATTGATATGGTCCATATGGCCATAAAGGTCAAAAAACAACTAAAAAGAAAAGGTACGTCACGAACTTTCTCTAACACTTCTTCTATGCCTAGGTGGGGGCAAGGGACCAACAAACGTGACATACCAAGCCGAAACAAAGAAGTAAGTGGTGCCACCAAGTTCAACAAACCGATTGCCGAAACGAGTAAAGGAAAGATGGAAGCCCAACCAAGTCGATCTCGAGACATAAAATGTTTCAAATGCCTTGGAAGGGGCCACATCGCGAGCCAATGTCCAAATCGGAATGTGATGTTTGTTCGAGACGATGGCGAGATTGAATCTGAAAGTGAACAAGAGAAGGAGGCCATTGAACAAACCGAAGATGAAGAAGATGTTGAACAAGCCGAAAATGGAGAAATATTGGTGGTGAAGAGAAGCCTTACTTTGCAAGGTGCCGAAAACGATCAACAACGCGAAAACATTTTTCATACGCGATGTCAAGTGCAAGGTAAGATTTGTTGCGTTATAATTGATGGGGGAAGTTGTACAAATGTGGCAAGTTCAATGATGGTGGAGAAACTCGGATTGGCCACCATTAAACATCCCCATCCGTATAAACTCCAATGGCTTAATGATGGTGGAGAATTGAAGGTAACGAAGCAAGTGTTGATTTCGTTTACAATTGGGAAGTATCAAGATGAAGTTATGTGTGACGTCGTACCAATGCAAGCGGGGCATCTTCTTTTGGGGCGGCCTTGGCAATTCGACAAGCGAGCGATTCATGACGGATATACAAACCGATACTCTTTCAAACACATGGGACGAATGGTGACGTTAGCTCCATTATCACCGAAACAAGTGTATGAAGATCAACTCAAAATGAGGAGTTCGATTGAAAAATCAAAAGAAATCGAGAGAGAGCAAAAAAATGAAAAGAATAAAGAAAAGAGTGAAGAAAAGAAGAAAAACAAAAAGATGAGTGATAAAAAAGAGAGAGTGATTCAAAAGAAAAGAAACGAGTGATGAAAATGAAAAAAAGAATTTGTTGGTAAAAGAGAGAGAAGTTCGAAAATCGATGTTATTGAAACAACCATTATTGGTTCTTTTGTACAAGGAGAGCTTGCTTGGCACTAACGAATTTGATGATAAGTTGCCCTATTCTATTTTGTCTGTGTTGCAGGAATTTCGAGACGTATTCCCGGAAGAAATCCCGAGTGGGTTACCACCTATTCGTGGAATCAACACCAAATAGATCTTGTGCCGGGAGCCGCGATTCCAAACCGACCTGCTTACCGGAGCAATCCTGAAGAGACGAAAGAATTACAAAGCAAGTAATGAACTCCTTGAAAAGGGCTATGTGCGCGAAAGCCTAGTCCATGCGCCGTGCCTGTTTTGCTTGTCCCGAAAAGGATGGAACGTGGAGATGTGCGTGGACTGCCGTGCTATAAACAAGATAACTATCAAGTATCGTCATCCTATACCACGATTGGATGATATGCTTGACGAGCTAAGTGGCGCAAGTCTGTTTTCAAAAATTGATCTTAAGAGTGGTTATCACCAAATACGGATGCGTGAGGGTGATGAATGGAAGACTGCGTTTAAAACGAAGCATGGGCTTTACGAATGGCTCGTTATGCCATTTGGCTTAACGAACGCCCCAAGCACGTTCATGAGGCTTATGAATCACGTTCTAAGACCTTTTATTGGTAGATTTTGCGTCGTATACTTCGATGATATATTAGTTTATAGTAAAATTTAGATGATCATGTTTTACATTTGAAGGCTGTTTTGGAAGTATTGAGGAAAGAAACTTTGTATGCTATTTAAAGAAATGTGAATTTTGCACTAACAAGGTTGTGTTTTTAGGTTTCGTTGTTAGTTCGGAGGGCCTTGAAGTCGATCAAGAGAAGGTCAAGGCGATCCAAGAATGGCCCCGTCCGACGAATGTCTCCCAAGTCCGAAGTTTCCATGGATTAGCAGTTTTTACCGTCGATTCGTGCCAAACTTCAGCACCTTAGCCGCACCCTTGACTGGAGTTATTCGTAGAATTCCAACTTCGTTTGGGGAGAGGAACAAGAAAAATCCTTTTTGAAATTAAAGATTGTTAACTCATGCACCGTTATTAGCTTTGCCTAATTTTGATAAAACTTCGAGTTAGAATTGATGCCTCAGGTTTAGCATTGAGCCGTGTTGATGCAAGATGGAGCTATTGCCTATTTTAGCGAGAAACTCAATGGTGCGTCTAACTATCCGACTTATGACAAGGAGCTCTATTCGTTGATTCGGCCTTAGAGACGTGGCAACACTATCTTTGGCCCAAAGAATTCGTCAACATACCGATCACGAATCCTTGAAGTACTTAAAGGTCAACACAATTGAATAAGCGGCATGCTAAGTGGGTAGAATTTCTCGAATCTTTTCCATATGTTATTAAATATAAAAAAGGTAAGGAAAACGTAGTGGCTGATGCACTATCTCGAAGGTATGCGTTGTTAAATATTTGGATGCTAAGTTAATGGGGTTTGTATTTCTTAAAGATTTATATGTCAACGATGCTGACTTTAGTGAATTCTTTAGTTATGCGCAAAGGAGCTTACGAGAATACTATCGACATGATGGGTACTTGTTCTGAGAAGGAAGCTTTGTATACCCAAGGTCCGTACGAGAAGTTTGATCGAGAATCTCATGTGGAGGATTAATGGGGCACTTCGGAGTTGCAAAGACGTTAGCCATGTCAACGAACATTCTTTTGGCCTAAGATGCGACGAGATCGAACGTTTGTATCGATGCATGCATGCAACGGGCTAAGTCACGAATTAAGCCCATGGTTTTATAACCATGCCTATTCCCGAACCCTTGGTCTGATATCTCAATGGATTTCGTGCTAGGTTTACCGAGGAGTAAAAATGGCCGAGATTCAATATTTGTGGTTGTAGATAGGTTCTCAAAAATGGCTCATTTTATAGCATGTCATAAAACTGATGATGCCGTGAATATGCTAATTTATTTTCAAAGAAGTGGTCAGGTTGCATGGCATGCCTAGACGATTGTGTCCGACCGAGACGCGAAGTTTCTTAGCCATTTTTGGAGGACACTATGGGGGGCGCCTTGGAATGAAGTTGCTGTTTTCAACCACTTGCCATCCCGAAACGGACGGCCAAACCGAATGGTCAATCGGATTTTGTCTACATTGCTTCGAGCTATCATCCGGAAAAATTTGAAGGCTTGGGAAGAATGTTTACCACATGTGGAGTTTGCGTATAATCGAGCTATTCACTCAGCTACCAATTTTCTCCTTTTGAAATCGTTTATGGTTTCAATCCGTTAACACCATTGATTTATGCCATTGCCTTCTAACCAATTGTGCATGTAGATGGAAACGTAAACTGATTCGTCAAGCAATTGCACCAACGAGTTCGAGAACATTGAGGCAAGACAAAACTATGAAAAATGCTAACAAAGTCGTAAACGAGTTTGTTCGAGCCGGATTGGGTTTGAGGTTCATAT
>NW_024403575.1:0-9767 GCF_007990345.1 Gossypium hirsutum | reverse complement strand
CCGGCCCAGAGTTATGATCGGATCCGATATGCCACATCGAAGCGTTCAAAACATTTTATATTGTTGATCCAGAAAAACTTACTTAGTGTTTTAAAAGATAATTTCATTATAGGTTAAAGTGAATGGAAGCTGTGCACCAGGTAGGAAACCGGAAAAGAGTGGTGAGTCCATCAGACTGCTTAAGTACCAAGCTCCCTTCGGATCCAATCCTAGACATGCATACCGCCATTGCCAAATCTAACTTATTCCAACGATTTGGTTTTTAAAAAGGTAATGACACTATCTCTTTGTGGTAATTAACATCACTAAACTACCAATTCAAGTTATAAACACTTAAACAAAAAACCACAAAATTAACTTATTAAAAAAACCAAAAAAAAAAAAAAAGATTCCAATCAAGAAAACAATCAGAATCCACAACCTCCAGGCCCACTAGGTTGGGGATACCTCTGGATAAAATAAAAGGGGTGAGTTGGGAAAACTCAGTGTGTAAATAACCCCAACCATAGCTTAATCAGCTCAACCACAGAAATAGAATAAGTTGGCCTAGCCCAGAACAGAATCAAATAAAGCCATAGGCCCATAAGAACAGAACAGATATTTACATTTTATGCCAGAAACCAACCCAGATCATCCATAACACCCCCGTACCAGCCTAACCATGTGGGAGACTACTCGACCCACCCAACGACACCACAGAATATGCAGCATGGTGCCAATATTGTACGAAGTCACATACAGATATTGTGCAGAGCCCCAGATAGTGCAGAGCCACCAGAATCAATAATGTGGCATAGCACCAGTCAATAAGGGGCAAAGCACAGATAAAATGCTCCCCAGAGTTCATAGAACCCAATGTCCCCATGCAACAGATATATAATCATGGCATACATCATACGAACCACGTCATGCTTTCAGTCAAAATAACCCTAGGGGTATATAATGGTAATTTTGCATACATAGGGGTATTCAAGTAATTAACTATCTTAAGGTTTTCATACATAATAGCCATTTCGTACGATCAGAACATACTCGCTTTCTTACAATTGGGCCGTTGGCCATTATACCGTTTTGGCCATTAAGCCCAAAAATATCGAAATGCACAGAATCGCGCACCTGCAGTCTTATCACTTTATTACCATATACATCAAACATTAATCTCAGAGCATTCAACACTCGCAGATTCAATACGCTTTCGGCATTTCGCTTTTTGGCCGATCTAGTCTATAAGAGGGTTAGTTACACACCTGTTTGCGACGATATGCTGACGAGATCCCACACGAACTGCCTACAATGGATTACTAACAGTAATCTAACTATCAAATACGAATTATAACCTACATATTCGTCGCAACATACAAGATACAGTAAGCTTATAAAAATCAATAAGCAACCATTAACAAATTTGTCAATGTTACCACATAATCAAATTTCACTGCAAGCTTCTTCTGAGCAACAGTCACTAAATCATTATAACTGGAGCACAAACTCCAAATCAAGTTCTTAATTCACCTGAAAATAGACTCATAATCTTCTATCATAAAATTTCATTTTGATCAATCAATACCAATTTTCTAAAGTTTCCATGTTTCATGTTTGACTAATCGACCACTCTTCATTACGAATAATTTCTCATTGTAAAGAATCAAAATATGTTCTTTTATTCATTGAAACTAGACCCATAAGTTTAATTACATAATTATTCAGCTTCTTTCATCTCCCACAATTATGTGATTTTCCAAATCACTTATGCTGCTGTCCCAAGCAGATATTACCAAAACTCTCACACATAACTGCATGCATGTTATTAAACATGTAATCACAATCAATCATCACATATCTATGATTTACTTAATAATCTCCATTTCATCATTTTAAAGCACAACATGTAGCCGATTTTTCTAGACAAAACTTTGTTCTTTTCATCCTTTTGTTATTTTATTACCACCAAACATTTTAATGAACAAAAAACAAAAAATAACAATATATTATTTGTGCCATACCCTATGCCATAATGTCAATAAATAAAAACTGCCCATAATGCTTATCAAAAAAAAAAAAAAAAAAAAAATGCCACTTATCATGGAACATTTACCTAACCCATTATCAATTTTTTATCAATTTGTACCATAAATTATGGATATCAAGTGCACATATTGTCTTCAACAACATGATGGCGGCCACTTCTTGTAAAATGGGAGGTTTGACATACAAATCTCCTATTTTGCACTACTATTTATTTGGCCACTACAAATTAGCCTGTAGCATTTTCAAACATTTTCAATAGGTCCTATTTCATAATTTCACTCACAAATGACAAAATCAAAGCATGAAATTTGCCAACATTCACAGAATTCCCAAAAATTGAGGCGTTACAACTCTACCCCCTTAAAGAAATTTCGGCCTCGAAATTTACCTGATCCAAATAGTTGAGGGTATTATTGACGCAGTCTCTTCTGATCCCAAGTAGCTTCTCCCTTCCATGATACGCCAAAGCACTTTCACTAACGGACAGATTTCCTTCTGAGAACCTTAACATCTCGAGCCAATATTTGCACAGGCTCCTCCTCAAAGGTCAAATCAGTCTGAACTTCAATTTCTGCAACTGGCAAGACATGAGCAGGGTCAGAACGATAACGCCTTAACTGGAGACATGAAAAACATCGTGAATCTGTCTAACTCTGGAGGCAATTCCAACTGATAAGCCACTGGGCCTACTCGCTTCAAAACCCGATAAGGCCCAATGAACCGCGGACTCAACTTGCCCTTCTACGGAACCTTAATATCTTCTTCCAAAGAGAAACCTTATGAAGACCATATCACCTACTAAGTACTCAATCTCCTTACGCTTAAAATCTGTATACAATTTGCCTATTAGATGCTTCTTTTAACCGGTCCCTAATTATTCTACCTTATCCTTAGTATCAGCTACCAACTCTGGTCCAAGAATTTTCCCTCTCCTAGTTCAGTCCAACAACTAGGTGTACGACACCTTCGTCCATACAGTGCTTCATACGGTGCCATTCGAATACTCGCCTGGTAATTGTTATTGTACGCCAATTCTGCCAACGGCAAGTAATCCTCCAACTACCTCGAAAGTCAATCACGCATCCCTGAACATGTCCTCAGAATCTGATAACCTCTCTACTGACCATCAGTTGGGGATGGAAAGCCGTACTAAAGTTCAATCGCATCCCCAACGCCTCATGAACTTTTCCAAAATCGAGATGTGAATCTGGGATCCCGGTCAGAGACAATGAAACTGGACTCCATGAAGTCGTACAATCTCCGCCACATACAGCTTGGCTAACTTTTGAAGTGAAAAGTCAGTACATACATGTATGAAATGGGCTGATTGGTCAACCTATCCATAATCACCCACACCGAGTCTTTCTTTGATGGTGTCAAAGGCAACCCACTCACAAAGTCCATGGTTACCCTCTCCCACTTCCAAAGTGGTATCTTCACTGGCTGTAACAGTCCAGAAGGTAATTGATCCTCAGCTTTCACTTGTTGCATGTCAGACATTTTCCTACAAACTCGTTACTTCTCACTTAAGTCCAGGCCACCAGTACAATTCTCGCAAGTCGTGATACAACTTATTCCCTCCAGGATGCATGGCACATAGTCCCCCATGAGCTTCCTTCAATATTGTCTGCCTTAAATTAGAGTCCCTCGGAACACAAATTCTTCCTCGAAAACACAGAACTCCATCACCATTTAAACCGAACTCAGAAGTTTCCCCTTCCTTAACTTGTTGAAAACGAGCAACCAAAGATCATCTTCCAACTGCTTTCCTTAATCTGGTCCACCCAGGTTGGCCTTACTTGTAATTCAGCCAACAAATGCCATCATCATACAGACTCAAACGAGCAAACATTACTCTCAGATCAGATACGGTTCTATGACTTAAAGCATCGGCTACCACATTAGCCTTGCCTGGGTGATACTGATCGAACAGTCATAATCCTTAAGCAACTCAATCCATCTCCTTTGCCTAAGGTTCAGCTCCTTCTGAGTCAACAAATACTTAAGACTCTTGTGGTCTGTGTATATAATACACCTCTCCCCGTACAAGTAATTCTCCAAATCTTAAGTGCAAATATCACTGCTGCCAACTCCAAATCATGAGTAGGATAGTTCCCTTCGTGAGGTTTAAGCTGTCGTGATGCATATGCAACCACCTTACCCTCCTGCATTAACACGCAGCCCAAACCACGTGTGATGCGTCACTGTACACAGTAAAATCCTTCCCAGACTCGGCTAATCAACACAGGTGCTCAGTCAGAACTTTCTTCAACTTCTCAAAAGCTTCCTGCTGCTTCTCAGTCCATACAAATGGTACTCCTTTCCTTATGAGTTTTGTCAGAGGTGCTGCCATCACAGAAAAACCTTCACAAACCTTTGTAGTATCTGCCAACCCTAGGAAACTTCAAATTTCTGACACCGTCCTAGTGGCTTCCACTCCAAAATTGCTTCAATCTTCGAGGGTCCACCTAATCCCTTCGGCAGAGACCACATGTCCTAAGAAGGTTACCTCCTCAACCAAATTCACACTTGCTGAACTTCGCAAAGAGTTCTTCTCCTTAACACTCGCAGCACTATACGGAGATGCTCATCATGTTCGCTTCAGTTTCAGAATATACCAGGATATCATCAATGAAGACGACTACGAATCGATCCAAGAATGGTTGAACACCTGATTCATCAGATCCATAAATGCTGCGGAGCGTTCGTCAGTCCAAATGGCATAACCAAAAACTCGTAATGACCATACCGAGTCCTGAATGTCGTCTTATGGATATCCGCCTCCTTGACCCTTAACTGATGATATCCAGATCGGAGGTCGATCTTAGAAAATACAGAAGCCCTCTAAGCTGGTCAAACAGACCGTCAATCCTTGGCAGTGGATACTTATTCTTAATTGTCAGTTTGTTCAACTGGCGATAATCAATGCACATTCGTATTGTACCATCCTTCTTCTTCACGAATAGCACCGGTGCTCCCCATGGAGATACGCTTGGCCTAATGAAGCCCCTATCTAATAACTCTTGAATTTGTGCCTTTAGCTCCACCAACTCCTTCGGTGCCATTCTATACGGTGCGATAGACACTGGTTCCATTCTAGGCAATAAGTCGATCCAAACTCCACTTCTCGGTTCGGAGGCAATCCTGGAAGCTCCTCCGGAAAAACATCTTGGAACTCTTTACAGTCCTAACCTTATCCACTGACAATCCCTCCCCTTCCGACTGACTTAAAATGCCAAATAGGTCTCATAACCTTTCCGAATCCACTTTTCGACTCTTAATGCTGACACCACATTGGACAATAATCCCTTCGCTCGCCTATCATCATAACCTCCTCACCTCCGTGGTCCTTAACACCATTCGTTTGTAGCACAATCCAAAGTCGCCCTATGCTTAACAAGCCAGTCCATTCCCAGAATGAGGTCAAACTCTCCGAACGGTAACTCCAGATCTCCAGGGAAAACCTTGCCTTGAGTTTCTAAGGGTACATCCCTATATAGTTTTTCTACCCTAACCAATGACTAAAGACTTAACACAGATACCCCACTCACCATCTTCTCAGAGTGCACACCCAACAACCCAGATATGGCACATGCAACATAAGAATAAGTAGATCCAATATCCACCAAAGCAGTATATGGCATGCCAGAAACCAAGAACGTACCAATTATGACGTCAGGTGCGTCGCCCTCCTCTCGACGACGAGCTGTATACACCAAAGCTGGCTGTCGAGCTTCAACATTTTCGACACCCCTGCCAGGTGCCCCCCACCTCGACCGTTTCCATTCCACCCCTACCTTGTCCACGTCCTCTCGGTGGTTGGGGTCTACCCCTTACGGGTTGATCAATCCTCTGTTCAGCAACTTGAACCTGATCAGCTTTTGACGGCAGTCCTGTACTCTATGCTCCATAGATCCACATCGGAAACAAGCACCAGAACGTTTCCTACACTCGCCCAAATGTACCTTACCACAGTCTCCACAGATTGATGGTCTGACCACATTCATCGGTACTGCTCGAACTGGTTCCTCCACTCTTACTCTCTTAATAATCCTATTTGCACCACCCGAGGGTCCTGAATCCCTCCGAAAATGATTCCGATCCTTCTCTCGATTTTTCTTTTCAGCACGCTTAACCTCCTCAGCGATCCTTGCCTTCTCCACCAAGACCGCGAAGTCTCGCTCCCTCTACGGACGATCAACACCCTGAGGTATCTCTAAGACCATCCTCGAAGCGCACACTTCGCTCATACTCCGTAGCAACTATGCCCACGGCATATTGGCTCAACCTTAGAAACTCGGCCTCGTACTTGCAACTGTTTTACCTTCTTGCACCAGATTCAGGAATTCCTTCCTGCGGGCGTCCACATAACTCGTCTAACATACTTCCCTTTAAAGGCCGTCTTAAACAGTTCCCAAGTTACCCTATCAGCTGGGTTCCTTCTCTCACAGTGAGCCACCACTGGTAAGCCTCGTCCCGTAGCAACGATACGGCTCCCTTCAGCTTCTGCTCCACAGAGCAATCCAAGTCATCCATAATTCGTTCTGTGGCCTCCAACCAATATTCTGCCACATTCGAGGCGATACCAGACACACCCCTAAAGATCTCCATTCCGTTGGCACGGAGTCGTTCAAAATCGATCCTCGAATTCCGTTGCTCGAACTTGTCCCGGCAACCCTTTCCAGAACACGAAGCATTACCTGCGACAGAGCGTCATCCCCGGCACCACGATCATGAGACTCCACTTCCGTTGCTGATGGTACCGGTGCATCTTTCTATCGGCATATGTCCCAAAGACGAAGATACCACTCGAGCCCTTCCTCGGCCATGTCCACGGCCTCTTCCACGAGTAGCTCTTGTACTCATATCGTATTATCTTAATTGATGCATTCAAGTCAAATAAAACTTTCGTAAATTCTTTTGAATCTGTAACATTCCCATTCATAGGTTAACATAATGTAACCGCCCAAACCGCCAATGCGAATCAACATTATTTTTTAATCAGATTTGGTAATTCATTATATTAAGTGATGGAAGTGAGGTCAGAGGGTGGCCATCGGACTGCTTAAGTACCAAGCTCCTTCGGATCAATCCTGACATGCATACCGCCATTGCAACCTTAAACGTCATGGATATTTCTAGGAAACCGATTGATTAAGTCATTTTTAGGAAAGTATTAATTTGGAAAATACTTCATTGCGGAACTTTGCTTGTTGTGTGTTTTTGAAATCAATTGTTGTTTTTGAAAACTGCGCCTAAAGCTATCCAATTCAACATTAAAATAGTCATACCTATCTTAGTAAACATTTAAACCATCAAAAATAATTAAGCGGTTATTAATTAAAACCAAAACTTCAAACGTAATAAAAGGATGTCCAGTTCACAGAAGAAATCAAACTTTCAGAACGGTGGCCATCGAATTCCTCACAGCTCCAAGCCCCTATGGTTGGGGATTACCTGCGTGGATGAAATAAAGGGTAGTTTGGGAAACTCAGTGTGTAATTAACCCAACCATAGCCTATATCAGCTCAAACCACGAAATAGAATAAGTTGGCCTTAGCCCAAACAGAATTCAGAATAAAGCCCATAGCCCATAACAGAACAGAACAGATATTACATGTTTATGCAGAAACCCAACCCAGATTCATCCATAACACGCCGTACCCTTACACCATGTGGGGAGATTACTCGACCCACCCACCGCTTACACACCCACAGAAATCGCAGCGAGGCTGCCAGATATATGGTGAGACAAGTGGCAAGTCCACCAGACATACAGATATTTGTGGCAGAGCCACCAGAACAGATATATGTGGCAGAGCCACCAGATCAGATAATTGTGGCATAGCCACAGACGCTTCCTCATAGTATACCCAAGTCCCCCCATGCAACAGATATATAATCATGGCATACATCATACAGAATCAGATCGTCATGCTTTCAGTCAAAATAACCCTAGGGGTATAGTAATTTTGCATACATAGGGGTATACAGTAATTTACTATCTAAGGTTTTATAATACATAGCCATTTACCTAATGATTCAGAAAGCACTTACCCGCGCTACCCAATTGGGCCCGTTGGCCCATTAACCCCGACCTCGTTTTGGCCCATTAGCCCAAAAAATCGAAATGGCACGAATCGCGCATCTGCAGTCTTATCACTTTAATTTACCATATACATCAAACTATTAATCTCATGAGCATTCACACACTCGCAAGATCTCAAAATACCAGCTTTTCAGCTTTTCGGCTTGCCGATCTAGTCTATAAGAGGGTTAGTTACACACTGTTTGCGACGATATGCTGACGAGATCCACACACAAACGCCTACAATTGGATTACTAACACGTTAATCTAACTATTCAATACAAACTACGTATTAACCCCTTACAATATTTTGGCCAACCACACCTACAGATCATAGTAAGCTTATAAGAAATCAATAAGCAACTCATTAACAAATTTTTGTCAATGTTTACCACATAATCATAATTTCACTGCAAGCTGTCTTCCTGAGCAACAGTCACTAAATTATTTATAACTGGAGCTACGAAACTCCAAATCAAGTTAATTTTCCCTGAAAATAGACTCATATATCTTCTATCCATAAAATTTTCAGAATTTTTGGTTTAGCCAATCAATACCAGATTTGTTCCTCAAAGTTTCCCATGTTTTCACTGTATTGACTTAATCTGACCACTGCCATGCTTACATTCGATAATCAAATTTCTCATTGTTACTAGAATTCAAAATATGTTCTCGTCTTTATTTCATTTGAAACTTAGACTCAATAATGATTTTACAAATCTACAAACATTTATCCACGCTTCTAACATCTTCCATAATCTTCAAGATGTGTACGAGTGGTTTCACCAAATTCAGATACACCTTCTAGTCTGCAAGATCCAACGCAGATGTAAAGAATATCTACCAAACTTCCTCTTTACTCAGCATCAACTTTGCACTGACCGATGTCTATTTCACAACATGTATATCCAACACCCCCACACTCAGTCATCACATATCTATGATTTTACTTAAGTATATATCTCCATTCATCATTGTAAGCACAACATGTTAGCCGATTTTTCCCTATTAAGCATCTAAGGCACATGCATGCTCATTTGTTTGGCTCAACTTCACCTATCCTTCCATTTTTCATCAAAAGAACATGAAACAACAACCATTTCCTGTCATGTTTTAATTCATGACTAAATGCTCACTACAACAAACATAAAAACCAAAATATGCTTCAAGAGTTAAGTAGAATCAAGAACTCATGAACTCAAGATAGAAGCAAACTACCATGAACTTACCTTCAATTTTCTCCCCAAGTGACCGAACATTCAAGAGCTTTCTCCTCCTTTCTCTTCTCTAACTTTCGGCTATGATGAACAAAGATGGACAAAACTTTGTTCTTTTCACCCCTTTTTCTTTTAATAAAATTTCATATCCATTTAATTCTTTAATACAAAAGACATGAAATGCCCATCAAGGAACATTTACCTAAACCATTATCATGAACATTTACCTAACCATTATCATGGAATATTTACCTAATCATTATCATGGAACATTTACCTAACCATTATCAATTTGTAACATGAATTATGGATATCAAGTGCTCATATTGTCTACAACAACATGATGGCTGGCCACTTCATGTAAAATGGGAGGTTTGTCATGCAAATCCTCCTATTTTTTGGCCACTTCAATTTAGCCTAGCATTTTCAAACAT
>NW_024403574.1:0-9812 GCF_007990345.1 Gossypium hirsutum | reverse complement strand
GTATGTACGTAAAGTTTATAAGCTATGGCTTCAAGATATTATGAGTTCATGATCACTATGAAAGTAACTTTCAGTTAACCTTGTGATTATTAGTTTATGATAAGATGTATAAATATATGGTTAAGTTGATTGATGCTTATGAAAAAGGCTTGTAGGCCAAATTTATTGGAGATATTATTGTTGCTAGATTAAGCCAAGTTTTATGAAATTATGTTGGTAAATCAAAAGAACAAGCATTGGGAATTGATTTCATTACAACTTGTGTTTATAATGTTAGACGTGGTATATGATTGGGAAGAGTTGCTATTATTTTCATACGGACTTACTAAGTTATGAAGCTTACCCCCTTTCTTTCCTACCTCTTATAGGTATATTCAACTAGCTCGCATTGGAGATCGTCGGAGATTGTATCACACTATCAAGCTATCATTTGGAGTATAAGTGAATGTAAGTATGTTAAGTCTATGGCATATATAGGGACTTAGTTATTTTGTGTAAGTGCCATTATGATATGGCCAAATGTATTTCCTTGTAATGAATAAGGATATTATTTGGTATGTAGCCATATAAATTGGCTTATATTGGCTAATGGGTTGCAAGTATAGTAATCATTCATATGCATATGCCAATGTCATTGTGTGATGTTGTAATGCCCCTTACCCGTGTTCAACACTAAAATAGGGTACGAGGTATGTGACAGCCCTAATTAGACCCTAGTCGGAATGTGGTTTCGGGACCACAAAACCGAGTCACAAAAAAATTTATTTTAATTTCAATTGCATATATTTATGTGAATTTTCTTGAAAGGACTTAGTTGAGAACTTAGAAAAATATATTAGGTAAATATCTAAGGACCAAATAATATTAACATAGGAAAGTTTGGGTTTGCATGTCAAATTGCCAAATTTATACTAAGTGGCCGGCCAAGCAATGATGTTCTTCCATTATGTTTAAATTAATTATAATATTTTATTTGCAAGTGATTAAAATATTCAAAATAAAGATGAATAAAAGAAGAAATTGAAGAGAGTGTTCATCTTCTTCTTCTCATTGCCAAAAACCGAAACAAAAAAAAAAGAAATAGGGAAATTTACACTAAGACAATTTAGCAACCCTTTTTGCTAGTTGGAGGTAAGTTTTGAAATGTTGTTTAAACTTTTGTTTATATATGTTAAGCTAATTGTTAAATACATTTTAGCAATGTTAAGAAAATCAAACTTTTATGGAGGTTTGGGCACTAAGCCGTATATCAAGAGATAGGAGTAGAGGTTGTTTTCATGTTATATTGAATAAGTAGAGGTTATTATAAGGTTGAATTCGTTGAATTATTGTTGGGTAACAATTGGTGCATTCGACCATATAGGGTAAAATGGAATGTTAATTTTATTTGTTATTTCATTTTTATGAGAAATGGGTCCAGGTTAAAGCCGAATGAATCATGATGGATGAGAAATTGCAAAATTCATATTATGTGGTAATATGAGTAGTTGATCGAGACATGGAAGAAGGAAATAGATTGATATTTTTATGTTTTGGGAGTGAAAGGCATAATGAAAACATAGTAAGTTTAAGTGCATATTTTAGTTTAAATGATAAGTAGAATTTGGTTAAAATAGCTTGATATATGTGTGTTTGTCGATTTTAAATCAAAATAGTTTGAGTGACTTAATTGATGTATTTGAAATTATTTGAGTAATTACAATGGGCATTAAGATGTTGAACTCATGAAATTAGAAGAATATGAGCTTGATAGATTTTAAATGAATTAAAAATGATATTATATTTGATATTGTATATTCGGTCATCTAATTAAGTACATAGGTGATGTTGAATTTAATCTTGCACATTCGGTTATATAGGTATGCACTTTTGTGATATTATCTTTGATTGTATATAATCGACTAAATGAGTGATGTTGGCTTATAAGTTGAGTTTGATTTATGATTATATATATATTTGAATGTAAACATATTTGAGATAATGTTATGTTGGGAAGTGATGAAGCATTCGGCCTTGAGGTAATCGATGAATATTTGTTGAAGTTTTAATGTCTTGAACAATTACGGTTGTAAAATGTAATGAAAATTATTAGACTATATATGTGACTATTTAGCAAGGGTGGTTGCCGTATATACAAAAATATATATATGTGTAATTGAAATATTGATTGGATAATTGATAGTAATGTGATATTATGTGGTTATTAGCCGAATAGCTCAAAAGCATAAGGTAGAAAGATCAAATTTTACCATGTGTTCCTTATGATATAAAATCATTAATATTTGGATACAAATAACTAGCAAGGCGGTTAAACTAGTTAATTTATTTGATTAAGCTCAAGAACTTAAAGGAGGGGAATCAAGCAAGGGCAAAGCGAGGAGCACTGAGTAGCCGATTTGGAACCGTTTTATCCAGCACAAGGTAAGTCCATAAGCATTTGTAAGGTTGATTAATTTATACATAAATGACTCTAGCATATCATGAGAGAATTTCTTTTGTTAGGTATTCTTTTGGAGTGACATACATATTCATAATTGTGGTCGTATATGCTAATTGAATTAAGTAAATTTTCTTATTATAATGGGTCAACATTGGCACTAAGTGTGCGGATTTGAATGGCATTATGTGTGCGAAATTGAATGGCACTATGTGTGCTGATTTGAATGTCAATACATGAGTAAATCTTCAAGGCACTATGTGTGCAGTGTAGCATGGCACTATGTGTTTAGCACTATGTGTGTGAAATCAGTTGATGATATAAGAAGTATAGGGAAAGAATAAAGTGCTAGAGCTATTACCTGAAATATCGAATTTGAGACATGAAAGTATATGCATGGATACATCTAGTTCATCATTGTTTCATACTTTGAGAAAAGGATTTAAACCATTTGGTGTTGGATAGTTGATTGGATAGCAAGATTTGGCTTGTGGTTGGATCGATAATCTAGGTAATTGTAGCATAGATCGGTATGGCTGAAATAGTTGATCTTACGTCATTTTTCTTATGACCTCATGTTAATGGTCTGTATTATATTGCTTATGACTTACTGAGTTGAATACTCATTTGGTGTGTTCGCTTGTCTTCTATTTAGATTTCTTTGACCCATTTTGCGTGCTTGGGACCATCGTCGAAGTCATCACACCAGCTTGCAACATTTTGGTACCCTTTTCTTAGTTGATCTAAGTGAACATTACGGCATGTATAGGCTAATATGTATTTTGTTTGAACTTTGATATGTATACTTCCAGCCATGCGAATATGGCTTAAATACTAAGTTTGAATTTGGTTATGTTTAATCATGGTATAATTTCTCTTGGTTATAATGTGTAATGCTATTAATGAATGATATATATATAAATCTATACATATGTTTGAGTGTTGAAAATGCTAAGAATATTGATTATGTGTTTTTGGGGTGGTTCGATTATGACACATTTATATAGGTGATTAATTGTAATTTGGCTATTGTATTTGATCTTAGTATTTAATTTGAGAGAGCATAATGGGTTGTCTGGTTATGTCTGAACATAACATAAGATCGTATGATATGGTTGTTATAGGATGTAAACTTATGTGATGGTTTGATTGAACTTGATAATGATTAATTATGTGTTCCGGCTATACATGAATAAGGAATATATATGGTGGCATAATGAATTATGCATTATTAAAGATGAACTTAACGAAATGAAAATGATAGAAGTAGATGCATGAAAATTTTCAAATAAGTATTCAGTTCGGTAATATCTCGTAACCCATTCCAGCGATGGAAACGGGTTAGGGGTGTTACAAGGTATTTCCAGAACATAACACATACCATTAAACAAAACCGAGATAGAAATATGTCATCCAATTAGATAATGTATCATTATAACATATGTCTTGAACAATATTAGCCAACTTCAATGGCTTTGTACAAAATAATTGGTCAAATACTGTAACCAATAATTTAAACCTAGGCAATTATGACACATAACAAAATAACGAAGCCCACTATACATGCCATAATTCAAAATGTTTAGTTCAAATACCCAAAAGTATTGATAGTGTGGGCAGATCTTCAACGATCCTTAACTCCTGTGCAAGCTGGACGACACTATAAGACAAAAGAGAGAAAATAAAGTAAGCTTATAACTTAGTAAGTAAGTATATAAATAATAATTAAAGAATCTAATATGTGAACACAATAACTCAAGTGTATCTACCTTTAATTTCACTATTTACTCCATTTTGATCAAGCTGTCTCTCCTGCGTCATGTTCACTAAATAAATCATAACTCGAGTTACAAAACTCGAAATGCAAATCCATAAAATTTTCCTGAAACTAGACTCATATTAATTCTTACTAAAATGTTTTTAGAATTTTTGGTCCAGCCAATTAGTACAGTTTATTACTTAAAGTTTCCCCTGTTATACAGCTCGATGGATCTGACCTCTATTCACTTCGAATTGATTTTCTCCCAGTACAAAAGTCAAATAGCCAAGAAATTTGTTTCATTTAAAACTAGACTCAATAAGGAATCTAGGAACATAAACTATATTTCTTAATTACTTTTGTACAATTTTTAATGATTTATCAAAGTCAGAATAGGGATCACATAGTCATTCTGAACAAGTCACACACAAATATAAATATCTCAAAATATAGAGTTCCTTTACTTGCTCTGTTTATTTACATGAGAATAGACTCATTAAGCTTTAATTTAATATCTCATTCAGCCTCTAATTAAATTCCTACTATTGTTGGTGATTTCTTAAATTCTCATAACTGCGACTGTCCAAAACAGTATTATTGTAAATTCACACTTTCTTTGTATTAACCTCATTTAGCATACATATCACAATTCATTTCACCACATTCATACATCACAAGTATAGTCGTAGTTACATGTCATGTAAAATCACCGTTGAACACTTCAGATCAATTCGATACTTGGTGGTTTCAGCACACAGCTTTACCCATCATATTTCATATAATCCGGCTCTCTTGTACACATGGTGAACACTTAGTACCACCCATGTGACCTAGCCAATTTATCTCGTAGCTCTCTTGTCTACATGGTGTCCTCCACTTGGGATCACACATGCGACCTAGCTACATATATGTCTCCCGTAGCTCTCTTGTCTACATGGGATACATCCCGTATCACACATTTGACCTGGCTACTACATAGTATCTTGTAGCTCTCTTGTACATATGATGTGCACTCAGCACCATACATGTGACCTAGCTACATTCCATCTATATTATTCAATCTTTTCGAATGTTCAACCGGGATTTCTCTCTCTATTACTTATTTCCATTCTTTCAATAGTCGATTTATGCTTCAAAATAAGCTAAAATATATATAATTGGTTGAAATATAAGAATGTAAATGAATTTAATGTATTATTTACATACAAACTTACCTTGGTGCAAAATATGAGAATTTTGCAATTTAGTCCAAAATCTTTTCTTTCTCCTGTTCGAGGTTGATTCCACGCCTTTCTTGATCTATAACAACACATTTAGCTCATTTAACACTCATACTATTTATTCAATCCAAAAATCACATTATAGAAAAATTACATTTTGCCCCTAACTTTTACAAAATTACGATTTTTCCCCTAGGCTGGAAATTTAATTTCAGCCCTTATTCTTATGTTTTATGACATGCTGAACATTTTTCTCCTCTATGACAATATCAAATTCTCACTCTAACACATAGTTATGAGCAATAGGTATTTTACCGATTATGCCGTTTTGCTCGTTTTGCTAAAAATTGCTTAGAAAAGATCGTTCTCCTAACTTCAAACATTCATATTCTACCATAAAACATCAAAATACATGCATATCTTTCATGGGTAAATTTTTAAACATAAACCCTAACTCGAAATAATGGTAGAAATAGGTAGACCGAGCTATAAGGATTTCAAAAATGTAAAGAACATTAAAACGGGGCTTGTAAGTTGAGCTTGAAAGCTTGGAAAAACCCTAGCTATGGAGAACATGTAAGTTTCGGCCAAGCTTAAATGAAGATGAACACATTTTGTGTTATTTTCCATTTTATTTCATTTAATATACAAAGACCAAAATGCCTATATAACTTTCTAAAAATTCATCCATTCCAAATTTTGTCAATAAAGTAAATAGTCTAATTGTCATTTAAGGACTCTACTAAAACCCCATTTTAATAATACTTATGAACTAGAACATACACATTCACCTATTTCAGTTTATCTAAACGTAAGTAAACCCAATCGATAAAATTCGCAACGAAATATTCAACAATTATGCAATCATAATATAAAATAAATAAATCAAATAATTTTTTCAACCTCGATCGTGTTCGAAGCCACTGTCTGTTTATCCATATCGGGCTGTTAAATCTCCGCTTAGAGATTTTCGTCCTTGAAAATCTTACCGGTAAAGAGATTTGGGTACTGTTTCTCTTGGCTTCCTCCAGTTCCCACGTAGCTTCTTCATCTCCATGTCTTCACCATAACACTTTCACTAAAGCTATACTTTCTTTCTCAAATATTTTACTTCTTGAGCCAAAATCTTAATCGGTTCCTCATCATAGGTCAAGTCCGATTGAATCTCAATTTCTGTTGGAGAAATCACATGTGAAGGATAGAACGATAATGTCGCAACATTGATACATGAAACACTTGTGAATTCTTTCTAATCTGCGGTAATGCGAACCGATATGCCACTGGTCCATCCTCTCAATAATCTCGTACGCCTATAAAACACTGACACAACTTACTTTTCAGCTAAATCTCAGAATCTTCTTCCATGGTGACACCTCAAGAACACTTTTCACCACCTAAAATTCAATCTCTTTATTTTAAATTCGCATATGACTTTGTCGATCTAAAGCAACTTTCAAGCAATCACGAATTATTTTTACTTTCTCTTCGGTTTCTTTAACTAAATCAACTTTGTGAATCTGTTTCTCACTAAGTTTGGTCCAATATAAAGGAGTCCGACACTTGTGACCATACAAGGCTTCGTATGGTGCCATCTGTATACTTGACTGAAAATTGTTATTGTAGGCGAATTTAACCGAAGATAGATATTTCTCCCAACTGCCTTCAAATTCTAAAACACAGCATCTAACCATATCTTCGAGTACCTGGATTACTCTTTCTGACTGACCATTGTTTGTGGATGAAACACGGTATAAATTCAATTTTTTACCCAAGCTTCTTGTAACTTTTTCCAGAATCTCGAGGTAAACCTCGGATCTTTATCTGATATTATAGACATAAGTACCTGTGCAACCTCACAATTTCAGCAATATATAATTCAGCTAATTTATCAAGTGAGTAATCGAACGTACCGGTATAAAAGTGAGCCGACTTTGTTAACCTATCAACACTACCCAGACAGCATCCTTCTTTTTAGGAGTCAGAGGCAAACGGTTACAAAATCCATGGTAATCCTATCCCATTTCCACTTAGGTACCATTACCAGTTGGAGTAATCCTAAGGCACTTGATGCTCACTTTTACTTGTTGACAGATAAAACTGTACAAATCAGAAATGTCCCTTTTCATACTCGCACCATACAACTTTTAAATCATTATACATTTGTGCACCAGGGTAACTGACAAACAGCCTGTGCGCTCATGTAATATTTCTGATCAATTCATCATTTTTCGGTACACATATCCTATCTCGAAAATCAAACAGTCATCTGGTCCACTCAAAAATCTGAGTCGTACCCAATTCGCACTGAATTCTCTTGGTTACATCACTATTGTTCTTTTGAGCATCACAAATTGCTGGAGAATAACTGTTAACCCTCATCTCTGTAAGATTGACCCATCATCAGACAATGCTAACTCATGTAACCCCAAACCTAGCCCAGACGTTATGGCTGAATCTGACGTGCCACATTGGAGTTGAAACCCACATTCCGTTTTAGTGTTTTAAAAACCATATATTTTGTTGAGTTAACAAGGTGTATGGAAGCTGGGCACCAGGTAGGTATCTGAGATAGAGGAGGTGAGCCATGAAGGCTGCTTAAGTACCAAGCTCTTTGATTGGATCCAATCCTAGACATGCCCACAACCATAGCCACACTTTGTTATATCGAGTTTAAATTTGTTTAAGTGAACGACTTTGATAAATCGATTAATCGTGGTGTTGAACTCTTGAAAACAAGTATCGTTTTGAAAACACATCCTAAGTCTAGCCCATTTGAATAATTATCAACCAGGTTTGAAGTTATTAAAATTAAATAATCCCGAAAAGAATAAAAGGAAAGTTAAAATGGCCTTATTACAACCCAAAAATAAATAGTAATTAAAGGAAAACTAATGAAAACCAACGCTTATTTAAAAGTCCAAAGACATCACCGTGGCTACTTGAATCCCTCCGGCCCATCCGCCATGTTAAGGCTCACCTACAAGGTTAAGAAGGGGGTGAGTTTGGAAACTCAGTGTGCAACAAGCCCCTTTCAGAGCCCAAAAAATAACAGCCATGTTGGGTCTAAGCCCAAACCATCTCAAACATTGTAACTTGGGCCATAGCCCTTTTCATATTTCATAATTCATAACACTGGGCCGAAGCCTTTTCATATTTCATATTACTGGGTCGAAGCTTTACTGTAAATGGTACGGCCAAAGGCCCTTTTTATTTACATGTAATGTCAATTGAAAGAATGCAACCCATTAGGGGAGGCTACTCAACCCACCATCTGCTACTCTCCACCGTACCAACAACACACATGTGGGGATTAACCGACCCAACCCCGCCATAACTCTCCACTGGCAGCATAGGCTTTATCATATAATGGAGGCTAGCCCCCTTTAATAATGGGGCAAGCCTTTTTAATAACTGGGGATAAGCCTTTTATAACTGGGGCATAAGCCCTTTTAATAATTGGGGCATAAGCCTTTTAATAACTGGGGCATAAGCCCTTTTGCACTTCCTCCATCCATATAAAAACCCAACCCAATGCATTTATGAATCTCGTGTGCATATCATACATATCATGTGCATATCATACATGTCATGTGCATATCATACATATCATGTTTATCAAAATCCTATGGTATTAAGTTCATATATAAAATCTAGGGGTATAATGGTCATTTTACCTAGGGGAAACGGTCATTTTCATATTATAAGGGTAATCTTATAATTTTACCAAAATTAGGAATTCCAGTTCATTAACGGTTACAAACAATTCATGGGTGCAAACAGTATTTTGGCCCCATTTTTAGCGAAAACGAGTTGTTGGGCAAAAACCTTAATGGGCCCTACTTAGCCGATTCTGTCATCTAGGCCCATTTAGCCTATATTCATAACAGTATTAATGTTTTAACATGCAATTTAACAGATTTCCATTTCCTACCAAATTTACCCAAATGGGCCCGAAAGCCTTTGGGCTCTAATTCAGCCCCTCGAGGCCAACTTACCGTGAATGTCAAAAACACGTCCTTACCGTTTCCATTATTCCTGATCATCATCTCATCGATTCTAACTAACTAGTGAGCGTTCGCTTGTCACAAGTCCTCGAAATGCCAGAATTTCGGCATTTCGGCTTTTCGGCATTTATCGCTTTAAGCTATGAAAAGGGTTCGTTACACACCTGTTTGGCGATATCCTCGACGAGATCTCCTACACGATTTCTCCTATAATTCATCATTAATAATCAGCTTCCCATAATTGAACCAAACCTCAAATATCTAATACTAATACTTACACATTCGGCCACCATCCATAATGGCCTTAGAATCTTACCTTTGTCGCGATTGATGACTAGGTCTAGCCACCCGGTAACATACTCCAAGTCAACATTACACTTGCTGCTCCACAT
>NW_024403573.1:0-9849 GCF_007990345.1 Gossypium hirsutum | reverse complement strand
AAGTAAAGGTAATCCGTGAAAGTCCGAAAGCAGCCACAGATCGTCAGAAATCATATGCGGATTTGCAACGAAAAGACATTGAATATCAGGTGGGAGATAAAGTGTTTCTTAAAGTTTCGCCTTGGAAAAAGGTACTCAGATTTGGCCGTAAGGGCAAGTTGAGTCCGAGATTCATTGGGCCGTACGAAATCTCCGAACGAGTTGGTCCAGTTGCGTATCGATTGATTTTGCCCCTTGAACTTGAAAAGATCCACGACGTCTTTCATGTTTCGATGCTTCGACGCTATAGATCTGATCCATCGCACATAATTAGCCCATCAAAGGTTGAAATTCAAGCCGATATGAGTTATGAAGAAGAACCGATGCGTATCCTAGCTCGTGAAGTAAAGGAGTTGCGAAACAAAAGGGTTCCGCTAGTAAAGGTGTTATGGCTCAAACACGGGATCGAGGAAGCTACTTGGGAAATCGAGAGCTCGATGAAAGAACGATACCCAAACTTATTTACCGGTAAGATTTTTGGGGACGAAAATTTCTTAAGTAGGGGAGAGTTGTGACAGCCCAAAATTGACCCTAGTCGGGAAGTGGTTTCGGGACCGCTAAACCGAGTCATAAAAATAATTAACCGTCATAATTGATGCTCATTATATGTACATGTGCATGTGTGAAAATTTTGTGTTTGAATTTTGTTTAATTGTAGGTGAATTTTAGTAAATAGGACTTATGTGAGAAAATTTTGAAATGTGATGGGTCAAAGCATAAGGATCTATTAGTGCATGAAATAAAAAGGGGGGACTTGCATGTCAATTTCCCCCCTAATTAGTAGTGGCCGGCCATGACAAGCATGGTAGACCAAGTGTGATGGGCAAGAACATGTCATAAACATGTTGAGTTAGTGTTTCATGGGAAGAATGATAAAATAAGGAGCATGGGCATAAAATAATGAAAGGGAATATGATGAAAACAAAAAAAAAAGTGTGTGGTTGTTCCCCCCCCCCCCCATTTGGTCGAAACTAGAAAGAAAAAACAAAAAAAAGTGTCCATCTTTCTTCATTTCCCTTGGCCGAATGTTCTAAGGAAGAAAGAAAAACAAGTTGTGTTCTTTGGTTCTTCTTGGCCGAATTGAAAAGAAAAAAAGAAATTGAAGTTAAGGCATTTGGTCACCTTTAAGTTGATTAAGAAGCTCTTGAATATTCGGTGCCTAGGGGAAAAGTTTCTAAGAAGTTTGGCCATGCATGTAACTAGATTGAGGTATGTTTGATATTATTCTTTGAGATTCATGTATATTTTAAGTTGTAAGTTTGAAATCTACCTAGCCATGGTTCAATTTTTTGTTAATTGATGGAGATGATATTCGGCCATGAATGTTACATTCTTGGTTGGTATTTTGATGTCTTTGGTGATAAGGTATGAAGATGGTTGATTTTGAGTGTTTAATAAAAAGGATACATGAATTATTGTTAAATAATGGTCGAATGTAGCATGATTAAAGATGTGAATAAATTGAAGTTAAGGAGGTTGTCAGTGAAAATATGAGTTGGATGAGTTTTAAAGAATAAAAATTTAGGTGACTAGAGGTCAAGGACATTCGCTCAAAGGCTTGTGTGCTAGCAAAATCGGCCTAAATGTCGTTTTGATGTGTTGAATTGAGTAAGCTAGATGTTGGAACACATAAGGATTCGGCCTTCTAAAACAATAGAGATAAGTGTATGAAAGGCTAAGTTTAAGTAGTAAGGCCGAATAGGTTGTAGATAAGGCACTTGTGAGTTCTTGGCCAAGCAATTGACAAATTAAATTAGAGTTCTTGTGACGTATAATGTCAAGTCTAACTTGGTATATTTGGCCACCTAATTGAGTATGACGGTGGTGTTAAATCTAATTGTGATGCCCATTCCGAAGTATATATATATACATATATACATACATAAGTATGCCCATTCGTGATGTTACCTTTAATTATGTGTATAATCGACTAAATGGGTAATTAGTGAGGATGGTTCTCGAATATACAGACATACATATGCATGTGTAATTGAATTATGAATGTTTAGCAAGATGGTTAAACTAGTTGATTTATTGATTAAGCTCAAGGAGTTAAAGGAGGAGAATCAAGCAAAGGCAAAGAAAAGATCATCGAGTAGCCGAGTTGGAACCGTCTTACCCAACACAAATTAAGTCATTAAGCATATAGTTTGTATTAATTTAAATGGTCATAACGTCTATGTAATGATGCTGAATGGAATGATAAATATATATATACATGTATGCATGTGGTGATGAAAGTGTTGAATGAAAAGAAAAGAGGTGAGATGTATTGAGTTTTTGATCTCGGCACTAAGTGTGCGGGTTTAAATTGTACAGCACTAAGTGTGCGAGTTTGATTATATAGCACTAAGTGCGCGAGTTGATTATATAGCACTGAGTGTGCGGACTTAATATATACTTTTGAATCACTATGGACACTAAGTGTGCGACATTATTGAGTTGATCACGGACAGCGGATCGGGTAAGTACCTTGAGTTCATGGCTAATAGGCGCTATGTTTATATTTGGAGTTGAGCTTGGTAAGTTTGAACCTATGTGACAATTATAATTGAAGTCACGTACATAAGATTTATCGTGGAATAGGTGAAAGGTCGTTTAGTTGTATGATTGTAACGAAAATACAATGATGTATGAAAATGCCTCAAATATCCTATTGATTAGTATATGGAATGTGAATGCATGACTTGGTATGAGATTGAACCGATAGGTCTAAGGAACTATGGTATAGTTCTGTATGGATGGAGTAACTAGCCTCGTTCCATTTTGTTTCCTCTTGTGATAATGTTATTAATGGATGGTGGTGCATTGCTTACGACTTACTGAGTTATATACTCACTCGGTGTTTCCTTGTCACCTATTTTAGGTTTCTTGGACTCGTCTCTTTTGCGTGATCGGGCCGTCATCGAAGTCATCACACCGGCTGGCAACTTTTGGTATCTTCTTTTAGTCGGTCTAGGAGAACATTTCGGCATGTATAGGCTAATATGTTTTGTTGAAATTTGGTATGTAAACTTTTAGCCATGCGAAAATGGCATAAATGTTCGGTTGGATTTGGTTCTATAATGTTAGGTCGTAAGTCTTGGAAATTCGATTTTTTTATGCCATATGTCATGGTTGATTATTTTTGGTGTCAAATTCATGATATGGCAATAGTGTAGTAGGGAGATGTTTGACAATGATTAGCCCTTGGCATGGCTAGTCATGATCATAATTTGTGATATGTATGATGAATTACTAGTTAGATCAAGGAGAAATCACGAAATAGGCATAGTTGCTTTAGTAACAGATGCTGGCAGCAGCAGTGACGTGAGATTGAAAAATCACTAAAAATAGTAGGAGTGGAATTAATTAATGAGTAAATTATGTAATCAAACCTCGATGAGTCTATTTTCATATAGAAGAAACGAAACGACCATATGAGCTGTATGTTAGGAGATAATTAAACTCTTGTGAAACAGGGCCAGAGCGATTTCTGGATTCCCTGTTCCGACTTTGGAAATTCATTATAAATTAACCAGAGATAATTAGAAGTCATTCCATATGTGCATAGATTACCCTTCGAGTCTAGTTTCTATAGAAACAAACGACATCAGTAATAAACCCTTGTACAGGGAGATATCGAAGTCGTAATGTGCAAAGGTCAGTGTAGTCGATCCCTGTAACATGGGAGACTTTGACTAATAAACTGTACTAATTGGCCTAACCAAAAATTCTAGAAAAAAATATGTGGATGGGCATATGAGTCTAGTTTCAGGAAAATTTACGGAACTGGATTTCGAGTTTCAGAACTCAAGATATGATTTTTAAAGCGACTAGTACGCAGATTGGCAGCTTGTCTGGGAAATTTTTTTTTAGTGGTTTGAAGTCTGTTAACACCTCGTGTTCGCCTCCGGCGAAGGCCTTGGGTTCGGGGTGTTTCATTTGATTGGTATCAGAGCTATGGTTTAGTCGGTTCTAGGACTACCATAGCACGTATGAGTCTAGCTGTACATGCCTTAATGTTAATGTTTAAATGTGTGATGACTTCTGACGGTTAAAATTTTTGTTTTGATTAGTAAATGGATCCCGGTGTAGAGAGAACCTTGGCGGATGACGTTGAAAGTGTAGCGGCTGCTCCTGCACAAGGGACGCCGCCTGTTGAACCTCAGTCATCTGCGAATAATCAAGGTGAAGGGGCTAAACAAGCCTTCTTTACCATGATGAATGAGTGGGTCACGCAATATGCCCGAACCAATCCGGCTGTCCAACAATTCCCGAATTTGAATAATCCACCCCAAGAGCCCGTAATGCCATCAGTTACTGATCCTGTGAGGCTGAGTAAGCCACCTGTAGACTTGATTAGGAAGCGCGGGGCTGAGGAGTTCAGGGCCATAGTTACTGATGATGCTGAAAGGGCCGAGTTCTGGCTTGATAACACCATTCGGGTGTTTGATGAACTGTCATGCACGCCCGATGAATGTCTAAGTGTGCTATATCCTTGTTGCGGGACTCAGCCTACTATTGGTGGAGGACCCTGATTTCCATAGTCCCAAACGAACGAGTTACTTGGGACTTCTTTCAAACGGAATTTCGAAAGAAATATATTAGTCAACGGTTCATTGACCAAAAGCGTAAGGAATTCTTGGAACTCAAGCAAGGCCGTATGACAGTATCTGAATACGAACATGAATTCGTAAGACTCAGTAGGTATGCCCGGGAGTGTGTAGCTGATGAGGTTGCTATGTGCAAAAGATTCAAAGAAGGGTTGAATGAAGATTTAAAGCTACTAGTGGGTATTTTGGAGATAAAAGAATTCGTGACACTAGTCGAACGAGCCTGCAAGGCGGAAGAACTTGGAAAGGAGAAGAAGAAGGCTGAATTTGAAGCTAGAGACTATCGTAAAAGATCGACGGGTAAAGCTCCGTTCTCAGCTGTAAGAAGTTCAGGGAGGACACTAATAAGTCGAGGACGACTACGGGTATTTCCATCAGAGCACGACCACCGACGGACTCCCGAGCTACTTCGGTAGCTAGTGTGGGCAATAATCGTCAAGAGAAACCTGAATGTCCCCAATGCGGAAGACGAACCTAGGTGAATGTTGGGGTAAGTCTACTAACACGGCCTGTTACAGATGCGGTTTGAAGGACCACTTCATTAGAGATTGCACGGAGCTTGATAAGAAGAATAAGATTAAGGTGCAAGACTTAGTGGAGTGACAACTAGAGGTAGACCACCGAGAATTTTAGGAGGTAGGGGTGTAGTCAGAGAGGGGCCTCTGATACGGCTGTTCGAGCCGAGAACCGTACTCCTGCTAGAGCATATGCCATTCGCGCACGAGAGGAGGCATCCTCCCCTGACGTCATCACTGGTACCTTCATTCTCTTTGATACTAATGTGATTGCATTGATTGACCCTGGCTCTACTCATTCATATGTATGTGAAACCTTAGCATCCAGTAAGACTCTACCTGTTGAGTCTACTGAGTTCGTAATTCGAGTGTCAAACCCTTTGGGTCAATACGTACTTGTTGATAAAGTGTGTAAGAGATGCCCTCTAATAATCCGAGAATCCTGTTTTCCGGCCGATTTGATGCTTTTTCCATTTGACGAATTTGATGTTATTCTTGGTATGGATTGGTTGACCGTACATGATGCAATGGTGAACTGCAAAAGAAAAACCATCGATTTGAGGTGCGCAAATAACGAGATAATCCGAGTTGAGTCTACGTACTTAAGGGGGTTGCCAGCTGCAATATCCTCAATGTTGGCCCAGAAATATGTAAGAAAAGGGTGCGAAGCATACCTTGCGTATGTACTTGATGACAAGGAATTAGAAAAAAAACCCGAATCTGTACCGGTGGTTTGTGAATACCCGGATGTTTTTCCTGAAGAATTACCGGGTTTACCACCTGTTCGGGAGGTAGAGTTTGGTATTGAGCTTGTACCTGGAACTACGCCAATTTCGATAGCTCCGTATCGTATGGCACCAACCGAGTTAAAGGAATTGAAAGCTCAATTGCAAGAGTTGACGGATAGAGGTTTCGCTCGACCAAGTTTCTCACCTTGGGGTGCACCAGTATTGTTCGTGAAAAAGAAGGACGGAACCATGGGTTGTGCATTGACTATCGTCAGCTGAATAAAGTGACAATAAAGAACAAATATCCGTTACCGCGTATCGATGATTTGTTCGACCAACTGAAGGGAGCCTCAGTGTTCTCAAAATAGATTTGAGATCGGGCTATTATTAGTTGCGAATTCGAGATTCGGACATACCCAAAACTGCCTTCAGAACGAGATATGGTCACTACGAGTTCTTAGTGATGCCGTTTGGGCTCACTAATGCCCTGCGGTATTTATGGATTGATGAATCGGATCTTCAGACAGTATTTGGACCGGTTCGTAGTTGTGTTCATTGATGACATCTTGGTCTATTCAAGGATGAGACCGAACATGCTGAGCACCTGAGATTAGTGTTGCAAATTTTGCGGGATAAGCAGTTATATGCTAAGTTCAGTAAGTGTGAGTTCTGGTTACGAGAGGTTAGCTTCTTGGGTCATGTGGTATCCGCATCGGGTATTCGAGTTGACCCGAGCAAAATTTCAGCCATACTTAACTGGAAGCCTCCAAGAAATATACCGAAGTTCGGAGCTTCCTGGGGCTCGCCGGTTATTACCGACGATTTGTAAAAGGTTTCTCGATGATAGCCACACCAATGACGAAGCTACTTCAAAAGGATGCTAAGTTCGAATGGACAGAGAAATGTCAGAAATTTTCGATCAACTGAAAACTTATTTGACTGAAGCTCCAATTTTAGTGCAACCCGAATCAGGCAAAGAGTTTGTCATTTATAGTGACGCATCCCTACTTGGGTTGGGTTGCGTATTGATGCAAGAAGGTCGAGTGGTGGCCTATGCGTCGAGACAATTAAGCCACATGAGAAAAATTATCCGACCCATGATCTCGAACTAACTGCCATCGTATTCGCTTTAAAATATGGCGACATTACTTATTTGGTGAAAAGTGCCATGTATTTTCGGATCACAAAAGTCTCAATATTTGATGACTCAAAGAGACTTAAATCTGCGACAAAGACGTTGGCTTGAGTTGTTGAAAGATTACGAGCTTGTCATTGATAACCACCCGGAAAGGCTAATGTGGTTGCGGACGCCTTAATCCGGAAATCACTGTTTGCTTTACGAGCGATGAATGTGCACTTGTCTGTTCTACCCGACAATGTGTTAGTAGCTGAATTAAAGGCAAACCATTATTGATTCGTCAATTCGTGAAGCTCAGAAGTCGACGATGAATTGGTTGCAAAACGGGCTGAATGTGTTCCGAATATGGAATCGAATTTCAAATTGATGATGACGATTGTTGTGGTTCAGAAGTCGTTGTGTGTTCCAAGAAATTCAGAACTCATTTCGATGATCTGACGAAGCCCATTGTAGCCGAATGTCAATTCACCCGGGGAGTACGAAAATGTACAACGACTTGAACGTCGGTTTTGGTGGCATGGTATGAAGAGACATCTCGACTTTTTTCGAGATGTTAATATGTCAACAAAAAGCAAACACAATGCTTCAGATTACTTCAGCGATCAGATACCCGAGGAATGGATCAGTCAAATGACTTTGTGGATGCATTGTCGCAGTAAGAAGGATCGATTGGTTGTTTGATAGACTGACTAAGTCGCTCACTTTATCCCATGGTAAGATTTTTTGGATAAATACCGAATGTATGTTTCTCAATTGTGATTACAGGTGCTATTTTATCGTGTCGATAGAGATCGAATCACCTCCGATTGGAAGAAATTGCAAGAAGCTTGGTAAGCTGCATTTAGCCGCTTTCATCCACAACGATGGTCAATCCGAGCTGATAATTCAGATACTTGAGGATATGTTGAGATGTTGCATCCTCGAGTTTAATGGTTCATGGGAACGTATTTACCTTTGATTGAATTCGTTGCAACAATAGTTTTAAATCAAGTATTAAATGGCACCTTACGAGCTTTGTACGGTCGTAAATGCCGTACACCATTGTTTTGGACCGAGCTCGTGAAAGTAAAATTTTCGGAGTTGATTTGATTAAAGATGCCGAACAGAAAGTAAAGGTAATCCGTGAAAGTCGAAAGCAGCCACAGATCATCAGAAATCATATGCGGATTTGAAACGAAAAGACATTGAATATCAGGTGGGAGATAAGTGTTTCTTAAAGTTCGCCTTGGAAAAAGTAACTCAGATTTGGCGTAAGGGCAAGTTGATCCGAGATTCATTGGGCCGTACGAAATTTCGAACGAGTTGGTCCAGTTGCGTATCGATTGATTTTTCCCCCTGAACTTGAAAGATCCACGACGTCTTTCATGTTTCGATGCTTCGACGCTATAGATTGATCCATCGCACATAATTAGCCCATCAAAGGTTGAAATTCAAGCCGATATGAGTTATGAAGAAGAACCGATGCGTATCCTAGCTCGTGAAGTGAGGAGTTGCGAAACAAAGGGTTCCGCTGTAAGGTGTTATGGCTCAAACACGGGATCGAGGAAGCTACTTGGGAAACCGAGAGCTCGATGAAAGAACGATACCCAAACTTATTTACCGGTAAGATTTCGGGGACGAAATTTCTTAAGTGGGGGAGAGTTGGACAGCCCAAAATTGACCCTAGTCGGGAAGTGGCTTCGGGACCGCTAACCGGTCATAAAATAATTAACCGATAATGATGCTCATTTATGTACATGTCATGTGTGAAATTTCTGTTTGAATTTTTTAATTGTAGGTGATTTTAGTAATAGGCTTATGTGAGAAATTGAAATGTGATAGGTCAAGCAAGATATTAGTCATGAAATAAAAAGGGGGGACTTGCATGTCAATTCCCCCTAATTAGTAGTGGCCGGCCATGACAAGCCATGGTGAACAAGTGTGATGGGCAAGAACATGTCATAAACATGTTGAGTTAGGTTTCATGGGAAGTATGATAAAATAAGGAGCCATGGGCATAAAATAATGAAAGGGAATATGATGAAAACAAAAAAAAGTGTGTGGTTGTTCCCCCCCCCCATTTGGTCGAAACTAGAAAGAAAAAACAAAAAAAAGTGTCCATCTTTCTTCATTCCCTTGGCTGAATGTTCAAGGAAGAAGAAAAACAAGTTGTGTTCTTTGGTTTTTCTTGGCCGAAATTGAAAAGAAAAGAAGAAATTGAAGTTAAGGCATTTGGTCACCTTTAAAGTTGGTTAGAAGCTCTTGAATATTCGGTGCCTAGGGGAAAAGTTTCTAAGAATTTGGCCATGCATGTAATAGATTGAGGTAGTTTATATTATTCTTTGAGATTCATTATATTTTAAGTTGTAAGTTTGAAATCTACCTAGCCATGGTTCAATTTTTTGTTAATTGATGGAGATGATATTCGGCCATGAATGTTACATTCTTGGTTGGTATTTTGATGTCTTTGGTGATGAGGTATGAAGATGGTTGATTTTGAGTGTTTAATAAAAGGATACATGAATTATTGTTAAATAATGGTCGAATGTAGCATGATTAAAGATGTGAATAAATTGAAGTTAAGGAGGTTGTCAATGAAAAATATGAGTTGGATGAGTTTTAAAGAATAAAAATTTAGGTGACTAGAGGTCAAGGACATTCGGTCAAAGGCTTGTGTGCTAGCAAAATCGGCCTAAATGTCGTTTTGATGTGTTGAATTGAGTAAGCTAGATGTTGGAACACATAAGGATTCGGCCTTCTAAAACAATAGAGATAAGTGTATGAAAGGCTAAGTTTAAGTAGTAAGGCCGAATAGGTTGTAGATAAGGCACTTGTGAGTTCTTGGCCAAGCAATT
>NW_024403572.1:0-9866 GCF_007990345.1 Gossypium hirsutum | reverse complement strand
GGCTGGTAGATGCAGGAGAGGCAGTCAGTGTCACTTTCTTCACCAAGATATTCAAAGTCGTGAGGATGGTTGGGATAATAGACAAAAGAGAGCTGGTGTTTCAAAATATATTACTCACGATGATTGTAAAGATTACCTTGTTAAGAGTGGAAGGTCTACTGATTGCTGCACTGATTATCTGAAAGGTAACTGCCGTAGGGGTGCATCATGTAGGTTTGCTCATGATGGTGCTACTGATGGCTTCAGTAGAAGAACAACGAATGAGATAAGTAGTGAAAGGGAAAACACCAAGCGGAACAGAATTAGAACTCCAGATCGTGATGGTGAGCGTGAAGCTCGTCGAAGCAGTGATATTCCTTGCAAATTCTTTGCTTCTGGAAATTGTCATAATGGAAAATATTGTAGGTTTTCTCATCATGGTCAGGCACGTGCAAGTCCTGATAGAAGGTCACGTGGTGATAGAGGTGTATGGTGTCCAAGTTCCATTAATGTGGATAGGTTGCAGGATGGTCCAACATTGAGAGATACAGATGCTTCATTCAATGTGAATAAATCTTGGAATGCTCCTGAAAGAAGTGATGCTAATGTGATAAATGAAGCTGAGATACCCTGGACTGGTCCAAAATGGAGTGATCTTGATGCTTCAAATGATGCAAACAACTCATGGACTGGTTCAAAATGGAGTGATGCTGAGGCTTCAAATGATGCGAACAACTCATGGACTGGTTCAAAATGGAGTGATACAGGTGCCTACTTAGGGGCTACAAAGTTCAGCAAGGACACAATTGGAAAAAAGGGTGCCTCTGAACCAAGATTCTCTAATTGGTCCATGGATGAGAAATGGCAGCACAACTATGATGTCAGTGGAAAGAACATTGAGGCTGATGTGCAGTATAAAAAAGTTGATATTGACAAGGATGAACAAACTCCGAGGAAGATAGAAAATTCTGGTGTTAATATTGGCGTATCTGAACCAAAAGGTGCTGAAGAGTCGCTTGGTGATATGGAAATGTCCCCTGAGTGGAATTACAAGATACAGTCTTCTATTAAAAAGGAACTCTCTCATGGTTCAAAACCAGCTCTTGTCGAAACACTTTTACATTCTCAAGAAAGGAATATAACTAAAGCGGCCTCAGATCAGGTACATGATGGGCTTGCAGCTTTGCCAATGTTAACTGAGAAATCTAATGTTCACCAGGACCACCTGATGAGGTGCAGCAGTGGTGTAGCACTGCCATGTGTCAGCAATGCTCTTAACACAGGTTCCAATTCACACATTGTTCTAAATTTTTCTATCAACAACACGCCGTTGCCAAGCTTTGACCAGCCTGGGCCAAGTCCTAGTACTTTACCTTGTTCAAACATAAATGCAGTTGGACAAAGTCAAGTGACAATCCCTTCTAATGAAGTGACTATGGAAGATGCCCAAAACGGCCTGCTGTTTCAAGAGGAGAAAAGAAGCAATGAACTAAATATTGGGGATGCAAATGTATTACATGGTAATTCTGGGTCTAAGTCAACTCAGACTATGGTAAGCAATGAGCAGCTCACCCAACTTACCAATCTTTCAGCCTCTCTAGCTCAGTTGTTTGGAAAGGGGCAGCAACTTCCATTACTTCATGCTGCTCTTAATGCCCATAATGGAATGCAGGTGACTTCTATTGCAAACTCTGGAGGTCATATTGAGCCAGATTCCATGCCAAATCTACAGCCAGATCAAGACATTACTTTCCCAAAACAATATGACCTATATCTGATAGTATTGAGCCTGCCAAGAAGCAGGGCACAGATACAAAGCCTTTGGGGTTTTCAATACAGCCTGTTGCGGAGAAAAATACTGATGGCCAATCTGAACTATCGGCTTATAAGTTGTTACCTTCATCTCTTTTGTGTAGTAATAATGATGATGATTATCATAATGATCTCAGTTCCAAAAGAGAGCCTGATTTTGATAGCCATAAGCCAAATCAGCTGGAGCCTGTTGCAAGTTCCGAGGCAAAGAAGAAAAATGAAGGAGTTGAGGAAACCAAGAAAGCTGAAGGGGAGAATGGCCCATCAGAGAGTGGAGATGCTGATGACAAGACTGATGAGGCCAAGAAGAACAAGGATAGTAAGGGAATTCGTGCATTTAAATTTGCACTCGTTGAGTTTGTCAAGGATCTCCTCAAACCGACATGGAAGGAAGGTCAAATTGGCAAAGAGGCTTACAAAAACATTGTGAAGAAGGTTGTTGACAAAGTGATTGCTACAGTTCAAGGGACTAATATTCCGCAAACACCTGAAAAAATTGATCAATATCTGTCATTTTCAAAACCAAAGCTTAGCAAACTTGTACAGGTGAGTGCAGCTTTCTTTTAAATTGAAGGGTTTAGAGTGTTTTTTTTTTTTTGGGGGGGGTGGGGGGTGGGGGGAAGAACATAAGGCCTTTCCATTGTTGTCTTTTCCCTTTTGCGCTGCATTTTATTTCTGTCTTTCATTTGAGCCATCATGTGTCTGTTTTGTGTGATTAGTTATCACCTAATAACTTGCTAATAGCCAGGGACCTTCAATGTGCTTATTGTCAGATAAGTATAAACTCATTGAAAGATTTCCAATGTCCATGGTTGAAGTTGGTAGAAATGCTTTTCATAATTTGATTATTTCATCTTAAGACTGTTCCATTTTATGCATAACATGCTGAGCTTACAAATTTTTATTCTGTTGCAGGCATATGTGGAAAAGTTTCAGAAGAGCTGAAAGAAATAGGGATGGTTATGTCTTTTTGTGCTATTATTTTTACAGTTATCCAGGCTATTACATCTTTTGTCATTTGTCCCCTTTCTTTATCTAGTTTCAGCACCTCTGAAAAATGCTAATCTTTTCAATTGATATTTATGTGTTTTATTCCTTGGAAGTAGGGTTAAGTAGTGACTTTTAACTCTGTAGATATTTTGTTGCTTCTGTTTTAGAAGTTTAACATATGATATTGGCACTTCTGCATGTGTGACCACTTTGTACCAGTTGTGATGATTCAAATCTAGTGCCTGAAACAGCTTGTTTACTCGTTTTAGCATCGTGCTTGTGTCTAGGCTGGTATGTGCTAAGTTAGATGTTTAGACAATTTTGAAACTTAGCACTTAACTTATGGTGTTTGCATTTATAGTTTGTTCCTGTTGGATGTGCACGTATTCTCAGTGCTCCACTATTCACTACATATGCGCCATGGAATTTTTCTGCCATTTTTTGCCGTAAAACATAAAAACATAGTTGTAATTTTCTAATTAACAACAGAAGCTGTCATTGCCCCTGCGTTTATGCAGTGCTTTTCTTATTCCTTTCCATTCCAAACAAACAGTGCAAGGATTCTTTCAACGGTCTCATAGAAGGTTGGAATTGGTTATATCTAAGACAGCGTTCTTGCCAGTAGCGGCTATTGAAATTCGATGGCCAGAACTGCTACCAAATGAGTGAATTAATGCGAATGGGATAAAGAATTCATACTATGCTTAGAATATCTAATAAAGACTTCGATTTCAGATTTGTCTGCTTACTCTGCTTGCAGTTTACAAATCACCGAGCGAGCATCTCCTTCATTACAACCCCCAGCAGTCCGAGAGTTAACCCTAGCTGAATCGCCTGGAGCATGCCATCACTTCTGCTACAAAAACGAGTGGTATGTTCTCATGCAGGACGAGTTTAAACAAATAACCCTGCCTTTTCATTTCGTACCACTAATCAGAGCAAACTCTTTTCTTTACCTTTTAAACGCTGCGTCAAGTTTATTTTAACTGTCGGCCTGTTTGGAGCTGTCCATCTACCCGACTGTAACCTTCGCCCAGTTAAGTGTGCGTGTAACCTTATCCCTTATGAATGAATATGTTTCTTAACATCCACATCGCCCACATTGCACATGCTATCAATCTGCACTTATACAAAGATTAGATTTGAACAAGTTCTTAATCCAAACTTTGTATTTAGTATTTGCTTCTGCTATAGGCCAGTAACATTAGCTTCTCACATGTTTCCTTTGTTGTGGGGCATTCACAAATAGATGCTCCCTCGTTTCTGCTCCACTTTGACATTTACAACAATTTGCAATCCCATCATTCTTCTATAATGTAGGTTTCTAAAGTGGGCAATTATTACAAGAAATCCTCAGTTTGTAATTTAATTCTTGGAGGTAGATCTAAGTTCCACATTTCTTAGAAACTGTCTGTCAATTTGTTGTCTTTGATTCTGCATGTCTTGTAATAGTAGTTTATGCCACTCCGAACGGAATACTCCCTTGTCGCCTCTCCTTGCCATACGATGTGATCTTCTTGCGCATTCATTGACAAAGGAATGCATAAAATTCTCTCAGCATCTCCCTCTGTGAAGGTATTATGATTGATTCGGTTCTCCATTTTCTTGTATTGGAATCAATGAGCTCTGCAACTTTACTTGGAGTTAGAGCCAATTAGACTCCATATTTGAATTTTGAATCTTCATCGTTAGACCCAGCATCATCCTAGATAGAGGCTTTCCTCCCATCACCGATCCTCTATCCCAAACCTTCTAAGGAGCCTTTGCATCCATAGACTTACCAAGTAAATAAGGTAGATTTCGAATTTAAGAATTTGAGTCTTAAAATATCTAGCTTTCAAAGTTCGCCTAATAAGATGAGGATTATGTAACAAATGTCAACCTATTGGCCATATGCACATTAAATATGACAATTAGAAGCCATACCACCTTTTAAGCGTGCATAGTGATCCGTAATTGTACTAGTGCATGCCTCGTTTCACATGACTTTTTTTCCATCAAAAAAATCTTATTATATTCTAGCAAACATCGTATATGTAGGAATTGCTTGCAATTGTTTGATCAACTAATCAATACCCCAGCTAGATCCTTTAATTTTTATACTAGAATATCGAGTCAGAAAGACTACTTATCTCTCAACCTCATAGTCTAGATTGGTTCAGGATTAAGGTGTTCACGAATGGGCTATACCAAATTTGGGTTAATTCCATCTTAATGACTTCTTAGGATTGTCAGGCCTTGGGTTTTATGTTATTTCTCTCCTAACAACTGATTTGCTAAGAATTCCCTACAAAAAGTTAATAATCACACATCCACTTGCTAGTCCTCCACAAGAGATTAGTTCCTCATGATCTCATAAACAATATAAATTTAATAAAGAGAATAAACATAAAATGCAATTCAAGAAATAGAGTTTAGAATAAGTTTGATTTGTATTAAATAAGAGCAGAATCCTCAGAGTTTGATTGTACTCACAAACTTGATCTCTCGACAAAAGTAAATAACAAGAATGAAATAAAATCTAAACCTAAGAAGAGAAAAAGCTAAAGACTAAAAAATCTAAAGAGAAAATTATACATTGTGAAATTGTCTATACATGTGTTAGAAGCTTATTATGACTTTAAGGTGGCTGTTGTCCTTAACCTGGGTCAGTTGTTGTACTCATGCTTAACATTTGATTGTGCGGACCAAAACCTATTGACTTGTAAATATTTTCGGTAAAAGGGCGATGTAATGACACACCAAGTCCTATGTCGTGACATCGAAGCCAGTATGCCAACTTTAGGTTATCTTTAGGGGTATGTCACGACATCGAAGACATTCTTGAAATTCTTCTATTTTGTGCTTTATGCTGTGACATCTAGTGCTCCATGTTTCAACCTAGTGACCAGAATGAGTTATCACACTTTCTAATGGTCTTCTGCACGCTTCAAGTGTATTAGCTCACCCTTAGGCCTCATTCAGCCTCTCAGTCAACAAAGACTTAATTAGCATTTATTGGACTTACCAAACTTTCGAAAATATAATTAAACTTAACTAATATGCTTATGTTCAAGCTCCTAAGTACGGAAACATTAATCTTTACATTGATTAGACAGATCAAATCCCTTTACTGAATTATTGTTCCTAAGCAACACAACAAAAGCAGTAAATGAAAGACAACCTTTGAACAAGTATTAAGTGTAGCATTGGAGAATAGCATTCATTCATATATAAGTATGATAATTACAAACAACAAGCAAAGGTTCAAATTAAGAACCAAATTATAAATAATTTATTACCAGCAAAAAACAGTCATAGTGAAATTCAGTACATTTAAATGACCTACTAGATAACATAGGCTTTTTGGCTTGTAACATTCTGAGCTTAGGACATGTATGGATTTCAAGAATGGTAGCATCAAATAATTTCAAATATGAAAATCGTTTAGCACATCATATGTCCTTATTCCCCTTAGTACCATTTCCTGATCACTACCTTATTTCTCATTCTCTCACTTCTTTATCTTCTTATAGAAAAACTCATATCATAGAGTATTATGACCAGCTCACGAGTTTTTGTGCAACAATGATCGAGTTTTTCTATAGTTATGAAGATAATACTAGAAAGAACATATGTTTTCTCTTTATTTATGGTTAATTTTATCAATTTAGTTATCTTTAGCACATATTTAGCATTTTTGTTTAGTAAAATTGCATTTTATAACTCAGTGGATCTTAGCCTATTTATCCTATTTTGTCATGTTTTGTACGAATTGTCACTGCATTTGAAGCTGTCCAAGTAATAAAAATGTATGAGCTATCATGTCTGGTACAATCAACTTGTACGTTACAGCATGGCAGCATGATTCTGATGAAAGGAACTTGTCTATTTGGATAAATATTAATATTGACGTCAAAGAAGAAGGGGGAGAGCTTTTGGATTATCTTCAACCTATCTTTTGAAGCTTTTCGACGATGGCGGTTTAAGTCCCCTACGGGTGAACTGACACGATAGGATGCAGACCAGCTCTTGATGAGGAGCCCTGAGTGTGACACAAGAGGAATAGAGAGATCAAGTTGAGTTGTCTAAGAATAGTATTCTCTACTTGTTTTTTATTTTTCTTTTTCTAATGCTGGTGATTACTTTCTATTTCATGTTTGTATGAAGTATACATGATTTCTGGGGTTAAAAGTTATTTTATTCAGTCTTGGTTCTACTATTTAATTTTTGGTTTGAATGTTTAGTATGGAAGTGTTATTGTAGTCCACTGACACTAGAAGGTGCAGTGACAGTTCAAGCTAACAAGTATGATAACGGAAGTTGCTTGAGGATTAGAGCAATTTAATTCACTTGTTCTTATAGTGTTCCATTGCCACATCGGAAGGTGTGGTTAAAGTAAATGTTTAAGTCTTAGATTAAATATAGAAGCTTGGTAAGATATTCATTGAAATTTAATGCATCGGCAATCATCTATCCTTTTATACCTTTTGAGCACTTAGTATTCTGTAGAATATTCACGTTGGGATCTCAGATTATTATTATCGTATTTATCTTATTGATTTCAAGTTATTGCTTTGACAACTACTCTCACAATTTATCTCGTTTCTATCTATTTATTGCACTGACATTGATAGACAAAAGATAACCATCTTGTGGGATCGATATCCAGCAGACTGATATCTGTCTACTATACTTGCATCGATAGTGTATGCTTACACATTGTTGCTGTGATGTTAAACAACCGATTAAGTTTTGGTGCTATTGTCGGGGATGACGTTTGTTTGATATTTATTTTTGTTTATTTTTTATTTCATAATATTTTGTTACTAACTTTTCTTTTTGTTGCTATTTTCAAATTTTATTTTAGGTATTGTATGACCCGAAAAAATTCAGAGTTTATTGTTGATTTTGATCTAGAAATTAAAGAACCGTTCGGAGGAGACTTCAAGAACAAAGGATATGACTTTACCAAAAAATGATGAAGTCATACCCCCGATGCTGAACTAAAATGCTAATGACCTACATTGCCGAAAGACGCTCAAATACAAAATAGGACTATACAAGATTTGTAGTACCTACCTGTCTTGGATGACTTACAACCGAGAGCTGTTAGGCCAGGAATCCAAGCTGAAATTTTGAACTCAAACCAATAATGTTTCAAATGCTAGATTCTAATCGGCAATATGCTGGACTGCACATGAAGATGCACGAGAACATCTTAAATCATTTTATTGATTTGTGCTTCTTTAGTCAACAAGGCATTCTTGATGTCATTTTGAAAATACAATATTTCCTTAGTCCTTGCACGGAAGAGCTCGTACTTAATTCCTTAGGCTACCTGTCGGATAAATTACTTCTTGGAATGCACTAGCAATATAGTTTGTTTTGGATTTAACCTGTCGACAATTAATGCCTCATCTCTGAAATGATATTATATTATTATCAGCTGGATGATGAGAAATTTACACCACATGGAATGTTATAAATCTTTGCTTCGACGTTGTCTCATGCACCACAATTCAACAGGAACACAAATTGAGATTTTCTATAATGGCTGAATTTACATGAGATTCTTTTCAACGCATCACAATGGCCCTTTGCTGGATTGTACTTATAATGATGCTATTAGAATTCTTGAAGACTTGCTCAGAATGATTACCAATTCTATCTCTAGAGCTGCACAAGCAAAAGCTACTTCGAGAGTTATTGAATGGACGCAATATCTGCATTAGTGCTCAGTTTCCTCTGCAAATATGATAAAAGGACTAGTGACGTTGCACTAACAAGCGCTCAACAAGATGCTTATTACTTTGTTGTGAATTTGCCAGTGCAACACACAACTATGAAGATTGTCCACAACATCCAGGAATGCCTTTTTATGTCAGTAACATCCGCAACAATTCTATAAATTATATAATAATTCTGCACACAATCAACAGTCTGGGGAAATCAAAATACTAGATAAATGCTGGCGAACATTCGATATAGGAACATATCTATTCAAGGCAATTATAATTCAAGAAAGGCATTACAATCAACAACAACAAACTCAATCAGCACCTTAGATGCATCCACCAAATCAGACGCAGTCACAATACTTTTCAAAGTCGAATCAGCATGTTCAAGAACATCGATGTAACAGTATATGCAAGCTCTTCCTTCTGACCTGTAATAGCTCTTGAGGTTTAATGCGGGAACATTGACTCGCATAGAAGCTATGTGCAAGGAATTCATCTTTTATTTGGGCGTTGGAGGCCAATTAAGAAAACTTGCTTTCGAATTTTGAATACTTTGAACCTACCAGGTAGGTTCAAAACGACCCATACTGAGAATTTCCCATGTCCGAATTGGTAAGTTACCACTTTTAAGCCTATCACTTTCGGAGTCTGATAGAACAACTGGTGTGACTGCGGAGTGCCAACTTTCACTTATCTATCCTTATTTTCTGTCCCTCAAACGATGAATCGTGGTCGATTAAAATCATTATTCTTTCTAGGAGCTTGGGAGTACAGACCCAAGAGTTCCCTCAACTTATCTGCATCTATATTGCCTTTGGAAATTTCTGTTTGATTTTAAACTCTTTCAGACTATGATAGGCATTCCTTACAAAGGGTTGTAGTGCTGTTTTGACAAACAAGTTGGCCCCAAATGAAAGATCCTTGAAGTTTTCCTATTCCATGTTCAATTGACAACCATTATTTGGGCAAGACTTTATGCGACTTTGGGAGCTAGCATCAACCTAATGCCACTATCTACTTTTAGAAAGTTAGGAATTGGTCACATGAAACCTATTGCAGTGACATTGCAACTACCTGATCGATTATTGGCTCAACCTGAAGGGCAAATCAAAGATATCTTAGTTTGTGTGGATAAATTCATTTTTCCAGCTTATTTTATCATGCTTGATTGCGAGGCAGACAAGGAAGTTTCCATAATCTTGGGACAACCATTTTTAGCCATTGGAACAAACTCTTATTGATGTTTTCAAAGGTGAACTAACCATGCGACTTAATGATGAGCATGTTACCTTCAGTGTTTTCGAATCTATTCAATGTAAGGATAAAGAAGAATGCCATATTGTTGATGTGCTCAATGATCTAATT
>NW_024403571.1:0-9866 GCF_007990345.1 Gossypium hirsutum | reverse complement strand
AAAAAATAGAAAAAAAATTTAATGAGATATAAAATTGGAGGGGTGCAACACGAGGACTTCCCAGGAGGTCATAATAGAAAAAAATGAATTTATGAGATGATAAAATTGGAAGGGTGCAACACGAGACTTCCCAGGAGGTCACCCATCCTAGTACACTCTGCCCAAGCACGCTTAACTGCGAGTTCATGGATCCGGTGCATTAGTGCTGGTAAGATCGCACCATCAATCTTGCATCATTATAATAAGCTACCCCTGACGCGCTTGAGCCCGAATTTGAATTTAAATACACCAAATAACGTTCGAGTGATTATTCCAGTAAATAACTAATATATACGAGAATAAAAAAAATAGAAAAAAAATTAATAAAAAAATGGAGGTGCACACAGATCCCAGGAGGTCCCATCTATACTCTTCGCCCAACACGCTACTGCGGAGTTCTGATGGATCCGGTGCATATGCGGTATGATCGACCCATCAATTCTTCGCATTCTATTATATAAAGCACCCTGATCGGCTGAGCTCGAATTGAATTTAAATACGAAAAAACGTTCGAGTGATTTATCCGTAAATAACTAATAGTTATACGATGAATATAAAAAAAATAGAAAAAAATTAATGAGATATAAATGGAGGGCAACACAGACTTCCAGAGTCACATCCTAGTACTACTCCCCAGCACGCTAACTGCGGAGTTCTGATGGGATCCGTGCATTAGTGCTGTATGATCGCACCCATCAATTCTTGCGCATTCTATTTATATAAAGGCACCCTGATCGCGCTTGAGCCTCGAATTGAATTTAAATACGACCAAATAACGTTCGAGTGATTATTCCGTAAATAACTAATTAGTTATACGATGAGATATAAAAAAAATAGAAAAAAAATTTAATGAGATATAAAATGGAGGGTGCAACACGAGACTTCCCAGGAGGTCACCCATCCTAGTATACTCTCGCCCAAGCACGCTTAACTGCGGAGTTCTGATGGATCCGGTGCATTAGTGCTGGATGATCGCACCCATCAATTCTTGCGCATTCTATTTATATAAAGGCTACCCCTGATCGCGCTTGAGCCTCGAATTTGAATTTAAATACGACCAAATAACGTTCGAGTGATTTATTCCGTAAATAACTAATTAGTTATACGATGAGATATAAAAAAATAGAAAAAAAATTAATGAGATATAAAATTGGAAGGTGCAACACGAGGACTTCCCAGGAGGTCACCCATCCTAGTACTACTCTCGCCCAAGCAGCTAACTGCGGAGTTCTGAGGATCCGTGCATAGTGCTGGTATGACACCCAATCTGCCATTCTATATAAAGGCTACCCGATCGCGCTTGAGCTCGAATTGAATTAAATACGACAAATAACTTCGATGATTATCGAAATAAAATTATAACGAGAATAAAAAAAATAAAAAAAAATAAAAAAAATGAGGGCAACACAGGATCCAGAGGTCACCCATCCAGTACTACTCGCCCAAGCACCTAACTGCGAGTTCATGGACCGGTGCATAGTCGGTATGATCGACCCATCATTCTTCGCATCTATTTATATAAAGGCTACCCTGATCGCGCTTGAGCCTCGAATTTGAATTAAATACGACCAAATAACGTTTCGAGTGATTTATCCGTAAATAACTAATTAGTTATACGATGAGATATAAAAAAATAGAAAAAAATTTAATAGATATAAATGGAGGGTGCAACACGAGGACTTCCCAGGAGGTCACCCATCCTAGTACTACTCGCCCAAGCACGCTAACTGCGGAGTTCTGATGGATCCGGTGCATTAGTGCTGGTATGATCGCACCCATCAATTCTTCGCATTCTATTTATATAAAGGCTACCCTGATCGCGCTGAGCCTCGAATTTGAATTAAATACGACCAAATAACGTTCGAGTGATTATTCCGTAAATAACTAATTAGTTATACGATGAGATATAAAAAAAATAGAAAAAAATTTAATGAGATATAAAATTGGAGGGTGCAACACGAGGACTTCCCAGGAGGTCACCCATCCTAGTACTACTCTCGCCCAAGCACGCTAACTGCGGAGTTCTGATGGGATCCGGTGCATTAGTGCTGGTATGATCGCACCCATCAATTCTTGCGCATTCTATTTATATAAAGGCTACCCTGATCGCGCTTGAGCCTCGAATTTGAATTAAATACGACAAATAACGTTTCGAGTGATTATTCCGTAAATAACTAATTAGTTATACGATGAGATATAAAAAAATAGAAAAAAAATTTAATGAGATATAAAATTGGAAGGGTGCAACACGAGGACTTCCCAGGAGGTCACCCATCCTAGTACTACTCTCGCCCAAGCACGCTTAACTGCGGAGTTCTGATGGGATCCGGTGCATTAGTGCTGGTATGATCGACCCATCAATTCTTGCGCATTCTATTTATATAAAGGCTACCCCTGATCGCGCTTGAGCCTCGAATTTGAATTTAAATACGTCCAAATAACGTTCGAGTGATTATTCCGTAAATAACTAATTAGTTATACGATGAGATATAAAAAAATAGAAAAAAAATTAATGAGATATAAAATTGGAGGGTGCAACACGAGGACTTCCCAGGAGGTCACCCATCCTAGTACTACTCTCGCCCAAGCACGCTTAACTGCGGAGTTCTGATGGGATCCGGTGCATTAGTGCTGGTATGATCGCACCCATCAATTCTTGCGCATTCTATTTATATAAAGGCTACCCCTGATCGCGCTTGAGCCTCGAATTTGAATTTAAATACGACCAAATAACGTTCGAGTGATTTATCCGTAAATAACTAATTAGTTATACGATGAGATATAAAAAAATAGAAAAAAATTAATGAGATATAAAATTGGAGGGTGCAACACGAGGACTTCCCAGGAGGTCACCCATCCTAGTACTACTCGCCCAAGCACGCTTAACTGCGGAGTTCTGATGGATCCGGTGCATTAGTGCTGGTATGATCGACCCATCAATTCTTGCGCATTCTATTATATAAAGGCTACCCTGATCGCGCTTGAGCCTCGAATTTGAATTTAAATACGCCAAATAACGTTCGAGTGATTTATTCCGTAAATAACTAATTAGTATACGATGAAATAAAAAAAATAGAAAAAAAATTTAATGAGATATAAAATGGAGGGTGCAACACGAGGACTTCCCAGAGGTCACCCATCCTAGTACTACTCTCGCCAAGCACGCTAACTGCGAGTTCTGATGGATCCGTGCATTAGTGCTGGTATGATCGCACCCATCAATTCTTGCGCATTCTATTTATATAAAGGCTACCCTGATCGCGCTTGAGCCTCGAATTTGAATTTAAATACGCAAATAACGTTCGAGTGATTATTCCGTAAATAACTAATAGTTATACGATGAGATATAAAAAAATAGAAAAAAATTTAATGAGATATAAAATGGAGGGTGCAACACGAGGACTTCCCAGGAGGTCACCCATCCTAGTACTACTCGCCCAAGCACGCTTAACTGCGGAGTTCTGATGGATCCGGTGCATTAGTGCTGGTATGATCGCACCCATCAATTCTTGCGCATTCTATTTATATAAAGGCTACCCCTGATCGCGCTTGAGCCTCGAATTTGAATTTAAATACGACCAAATAACGTTCGAGTGATTTATTCCGTAAATAACTAATTAGTTATACGATGAATAAAAAAAATAGAAAAAAATTAATGAGATATAAAATTGGAGGGTGCAACACGAGGACTTCCAGGAGGTCACCCATCCTAGTACTACTCTCGCCCAAGCACGCTTAACTGCGGAGTTCTGATGGATCCGGTGCATTAGTGCTGGTATGATCGACCCATCAATTCTGCGCATTCTATTATATAAAGGCTACCCCTGATCGCGCTGAGCCTCGAATTTGAATTAAATACGACCAAATAACGTTCGAGTGATTTATTCCGTAAATAACTAATTAGTTATACGATGAGATATAAAAAAAATAGAAAAAAATTTAATGAGATATAAAATTGGAAGGGTGCAACACGAGGACTTCCCAGGAGGTCACCCATCCTAGTACTACTCGCCCAAGCACGCTTAACTGCGGAGTTCTGATGGATCCGGTGCATTAGTGCTGGTATGATCGCACCCATCAATTCTGCGCATTCTATTTATATAAAGGCTACCCTGATCGCGCTTGAGCCTCGAATTTGAATTTAAATACGACCAAATAACGTTTCGAGTGATTATTCCGTAAATAACTAATTAGTTATACGATGAGATATAAAAAAATAGAAAAAAATTTAATGAGATATAAAATTGGAGGGTGCAACACGAGGACTTCCCAGGAGGTCACCCATCCTAGTACTACTCTCGCCCAAGCACGCTTAACTGCGGAGTTCTGATGGATCCGGTGCATTAGTGCTGGTATGATCGCACCCATCAATTCTTGCGCATTCTATTTATATAAAGGCTACCCCTGATCGCGCTTGAGCCTCGAATTTGAATTTAAATACGACCAAATAACGTTTCGAGTGATTTATTCCGTAAATAACTAATTAGTTATACGATGAGATATAAAAAAATAGAAAAAAATTTAATGAGATATAAAATTGGAGGGTGCAACACGAGGACTTCCCAGGAGGTCACCCATCCTAGTACTACTCTCGCCCAAGCACGCTTAACTGCGGAGTTCTGATGGGATCCGGTGCATTAGTGCTGGTATGATCGCACCCATCAATTCTTGCGCATTCTATTTATATAAAGGCTACCCCTGATCGCGCTTGAGCCTCGAATTTGAATTTAAATACGACCAAATAACGTTTCGAGTGATTTATTCCGTAAATAACTAATTAGTTATACGATGAGATATAAAAAAATAGAAAAAAATTAATGAGATATAAAATTGGAGGGTGCAACACGAGGACTTCCCAGGAGGTCACCCATCCTAGTACTACTCTCGCCCAAGCACGCTTAACTGCGAGTTCTGATGGGATCCGGTGCATTAGTGCTGGTATGATCGCACCCATCAATTCTTGCGCATTCTATTTATATAAAGGCTACCCCTGATCGCGCTTGAGCCTCGAATTGAATTTAAATACGACCAAATAACGTTCGAGTGATTTATTCCGTAAATAACTAATTAGTTATACGATGAGATATAAAAAAATAGAAAAAAAATTAATGAGATATAAAATTGGAGGGTGCAACACGAGGACTTCCCAGGAGGTCACCCATCCTAGTACTACTCTCGCCAAGCACGCTTAACTGCGGAGTTCTGATGGGATCCGGTGCATTAGTGCTGGTATGATCGCACCCATCAATTCTTGCGCATTCTATTTATATAAAGGCTACCCTGATCGCGCTTGAGCCTCGAATTTGAATTTAAATACGACCAAATAACGTTTCGAGTGATTTATTCCGTAAATAACTAATTAGTTATACGATGAGATATAAAAAAATAGAAAAAAATTTAATGAGATATAAAATTGGAGGGTGCAACACGAGGACTTCCCAGGAGGTCACCCATCCTAGTACTACTCTCGCCCAAGCACGCTTAACTGCGGAGTTCTGATGGGATCCGGTGCATTAGTGCTGGTATGATCGCACCCATCAATTCTTGCGCATTCTATTATATAAAGGCTACCCCTGATCGCGCTTGAGCCTCGAATTTGAATTTAAATACGACCAAATAACGTTCGAGTGATTTATTCCGTAAATAACTAATTAGTTATACGATGAGATATAAAAAAATAGAAAAAAATTTAATGAGATATAAAATGGAGGGTGCAACACGAGGACTTCCAGGAGGTCACCCATCCTAGTACTACTCTCGCCCAAGCACGCTTAACTGCGGAGTTCTGATGGATCCGGTGCATTAGTGCTGGTATGATCGACCCATCAATTCTTGCGCATTCTATTATATAAAGGCTACCCCTGATCGCGCTTGAGCCTCGAATTTGAATTTAAATACGACCAAATAACGTTTCGAGTGATTATTCCGTAAATAACTAATTAGTTATACGATGAGATATAAAAAAATAGAAAAAAATTTAATGAGATATAAAATTGGAAGGGTGCAACACGAGGACTTCCCAGGAGGTCACCCATCCTAGTACTACTCTCGCCCAAGCACGCTTAACTGCGAGTTCTGATGGATCCGGTGCATTAGTGCTGGTATGATCGACCCATCAATTCTGCGCATTCTATTTATATAAAGGCTACCCCTGATCGCGCTTGAGCCTCGAATTTGAATTTAAATACGACCAAATAACGTTCGAGTGATTTATTCCGTAAATAACTAATTAGTTATACGATGAGATATAAAAAAATAGAAAAAAATTAATGAGATATAAAATTGGAGGGTGCAACACGAGGACTTCCCAGGAGGTCACCCATCCTAGTACTACTCTCGCCCAAGCACGCTTAACTGCGGAGTTCTGATGGGATCCGGTGCATTAGTGCTGGTATGATCGCACCCATCAATTCTTGCGCATTCTATTTATATAAAGGCTACCCTGATCGCGCTTGAGCCTCGAATTGAATTTAAATACGACCAAATAACGTTTCGAGTGATTATTCCGTAAATAACTAATTAGTTATACGATGAGATATAAAAAAATAGAAAAAAAATTAATGAGATATAAAATTGGAGGGTGCAACACGAGGACTTCCAGGAGGTCACCCATCCTAGTACTACTCTCGCCCAAGCACGCTAACTGCGGAGTTCTGATGGGATCCGGTGCATTAGTGCTGGTATGATCGCACCCATCAATCTGCGCATTCTATTTATATAAAGGCTACCCCTGATCGCGCTTGAGCCTCGAATTGAATTTAAATACGACCAAATAACGTTCGAGTGATTATTCCGTAAATAACTAATAGTTATACGATGAGATATAAAAAAATAGAAAAAAATTAATGAGATATAAAATTGGAGGGTGCAACACGAGACTTCCCAGGAGGTCACCCATCCTAGTACTACTCGCCAAGCACGCTAACTGCGAGTTCTGATGGATCCGTGCATTAGTGCTGGATGATCGCACCATCAATCTTGCGCATTCTATTATATAAAGGCTACCCTGATCGCGCTTGAGCCTCGAATTGAATTTAAATACGCCAAATAACGTTCGAGTGATTTATCCGTAAATAACTAATAGTTATACGATGAGATATAAAAAAATAGAAAAAAATTTAATGAGATATAAAATTGGAGGGTGCAACACGAGGACTTCCCAGGAGGTCACCCATCCTAGTACTACTCTCGCCCAAGCACGCTTAACTGCGGAGTTCTGATGGGATCCGGTGCATTAGTGCTGGTATGATCGCACCCATCAATTCTTGCGCATTCTATTTATATAAAGGCTACCCCTGATCGCGCTTGAGCCTCGAATTTGAATTTAAATACGACCAAATAACGTTTCGAGTGATTTATTCCGTAAATAACTAATTAGTTATACGATGAGATATAAAAAAATAGAAAAAAATTAATGAGATATAAAATTGGAGGGTGCAACACGAGGACTTCCCAGGAGGTCACCCATCCTAGTACTCTCGCCAAGCACGCTTAATGCGATTCGATGGATCCGGTGCATAGGCTGTATGACGCACCCATCAATTCTGCGCATCTATTATATAAAGGTACCCTGATCGCGCTTGAGCCTCGAATTGAATTTAAATACGCCAAATAAGTTCGAGTGATTATCGTAAATAACTAATAGTTATACGATGAGATAAAAAAAATAGAAAAAAATTAATAGATATAAAATGAGGGTGAACACGAGACTTCCAGAGTCACCATCCTAGTACTACCTCCCAAGCACGCTTACTGCGGAGTCTGATGGATCCGTGCATTGTGTATATCGCACCAATCTGCCATCTATTATAAAGGACCTACGCTGAGCCGAATGAATTAAATACCAAAAACTCGATGATTATCGTAAATACAATATAACATAAAAAAAAAAAAAAAAAAATAATGAATAAAATGAGGTGCAACACGAGGATCCAGAGTCACCATCCAGTACTACTCGCCAAGCACGTAATCGATGGAGTCATAGCTGTATGATCGCACCCATCAATTCTTGCGCATTCTATTTATATAAAGGCTACCCCTGATCGCGCTTGAGCCTCGAATTGAATTAAATACGCCAAATAACGTTCGAGTGATTATTCCGTAAATAACTAATTAGTTATACGATGAGATATAAAAAAATAGAAAAAAATTAATAGATATAAAATGAGGGTGCAACACGAGATTCCAGGAGGTACCCATCCTAGTACTACTCCGCCCAGCAGCTTAACTGCGGAGTTCTGATGGGATCCGGTGCATTAGGCTGGTATGACGACCCATCAATCTGCATTCTATTATATAAGCACCCTGATCGCGCTTGAGCCTCGAATTTGAATTAAATACGACCAAATAACGTTTCGAGTGATTTATTCCGTAAATAACTAATTAGTTATACGATGAGAATAAAAAATAGAAAAAATTAATAGAAAAAATGAGGAACACAGATCAGAGGTCACCATCCTAGTACTACTCTCGCCCAAGCACGCTTAACTGCGGAGTTCTGATGGGATCCGGTGCATTAGTGCTGGTATGATCGCACCATCAATTCTTGCGCATTCTATTTATATAAAGGCTACCCTGATCGCGCTTGAGCTCGATGAATTTAAATACGACAAATACTTTCGAGTGATTATCCGTAAAATAATATATACGATGAAAAAAAAAATAAAAAAAATTTAATGAGATATAAAATGGAGGTGCAACACGAGGATTCCCAGGAGTACCCTCCTAGTACTACTCCGCCCAAACGCTTACGGAGTCTGAGGATCGGCATTAGCTGTATGATCACCCATCTGCGATTCTATTTATAAAGGCTATCCTGATCAATTGATAAATCTATGTTCGGTATATTCGTAAATTAATACGATGAATATAAAAAAAATAGAAAAAAATTTAATGAGATATAAAATGGAGGGGTGCAACACGAGGACTTCCCCAGGAGGTCACCCATCCTAGTACTACTATCGCCCAACACGCTTACTGCGGAGTTCTGATGGGATCCGGTGCATTAGTGCTGGTATGATCGACCCCGCAATTTTTGCGCATTCTATTATATAAAGGCTACCCCTGATCGCGCTTGAGCCTCGAATTGAATTTAAATACGTCCAAATAACGTTTCGAGTGATTATTCCGTAAATAACTAATTAGTTATACGATGAATATAAAAAAAATAGAAAAAAATTTAATGAGATATAAAATTGAAGGGTGCAACACGAGGACTCCGGAGGCACCATCCTATACTACCGCCAGACGTTAACTGCGGAGTTTGGGGCCGGTGCATAGTGCTGGATGATGACCCGTCAATCTTCGCATTCATTTTATAAGAGGGCTAGCCTCGAATTTGAATTTAAATACGTCCAAATAACGTTTCGAGTGATTTATTCCGTAAATAACTAATTAGTTAACGATGAGATATAAAAAAAATAGAAAAAAAATTTAATGAGATATAAAATGGAGGGTGCAACACGAGGACTCCCAGGAGGTCACCCATCCTAGTACTACTCTCGCCCAAGCACGCTTAACTGCGGAGTTCTGATGGGATCCGGTGCAGTGCTGTATGATCGCACCCGTCAATTCTTGCGCATTCTATTTATATAAAGGCTACCCCTGATCGCGCTGAGCCTCGAATTTGAATTAAATACGACCAAATAACGTTTCGAGTGATTTATTCCGTAAATAACTAATTAGTTATACGATGAGATATAAAAAAATAGAAAAAAATTTAATGAGATAAAATTGGAAGGGTGCAACACGAGGACTTCCAGGAGGTCACCCATCCTAGTACTACTATCGCCCAAGCACGCTTAACTGCGGAGTTCTGATGGATCCGG
>NW_024403570.1:0-9867 GCF_007990345.1 Gossypium hirsutum | reverse complement strand
TTTAAAAATTACGAGACATTATTTGTGTGTTTTTTCTTTGTTATTAGATTTTATATTATATTTGTATTGTGCAATAAAATATATTAAATTAGTTTTCTTACTCGGTGATGCACTGTTACACCTCAAAATATAATGGGTTAATTGTAATCGATAAATAAGAAATAAGACATAGGTTGAATAGATAAGTAATAGAGTATCAATCCTAAAAGTCTTAGGTGTTGACACCATTTTTTGACAAAACGGGGTCGACTTGGGTTTTGAAAAATGAAAGCAAAACGGAGTCACCACCAATCCTTTTTGATAAGGTGTGATCGGATCACCTTAAAAAGTGGTTACTTTTAATAAATTATTTAATTTTATTAAAACAACGATTTTGGCCTACAAAATTCAGAAAAACAGGCTCGGGAGTCGGTTACGTACGAGGAAGGGTTAGCACCCTCGTAACGCCCAAAATTGGTACCTCGTTGATTAGTTAATGTCTTAATGTCGAAAATTGAAAACTTTGAAGAGATTTAAAATATGATCCTTTGTTTTAAAACTTATACGAAACGAGATACTCGTTAAGATCCTCTCATTTCAGAATGAGAAAATGTCACACCCAATGAGTTAGGGCACGATATTTCGCCTCTTCGAAAATGAGCTTATCTAAGAGCTCGCACAATAAAATTTAAAAGAATATTCAATTGTTTAAGTCATATAAGAAAATCGCAACCCAATACTTTAGGGCACGATTTCTCAAAATTCTAAACATTGAATATTACTTTTATTTTATTTTTTGAAAAATTCTCATCTTGAGAAAGCAACGTGTCATATTCAATGCGTTAGAATACGTCGTATTGAATTCCTGAGGATAAGCTTTTCATTCAAGTTTAAATTAAAAAGTATTCTCGACTACTTAGATTCAACGAAAGAAATTGGAACCCAATACGTTAGGGCTCAATCCTCTCCAAGATCCTAAATACGAGTATTGCCTTTATTTTCAAAATTTTCTATTTTTATGAATTCGAGTAAAAATCAATGTAATGTTACATTGGATACATGCATAAATGCCACATTAATTAATGACAATTGTGGATATGATAATCTGAGCATAAATAATATGAGTAACAATAAAAGAAATAAAATACATAAAAAAACAAATCAAGCATATATGAAATAATAAATAGATAAAAGAACTAAAGCATTTCTTAAAATGATAACGACCACATAAATAAATAAATAAATAAAACAACAATAACAAAATGAATAATAAGAGATAAAGCATTAAGGTATATATAAATCATATGAAAATAAGTAAAAAAATATGAATATGCGTATGTGTTCATAAAAGTAAAAATATGTGTATACATATATAAAGTATAGAGCATAAATAATGTATATCTAGGTAGGTATATATATATAAACTAAAAAAAGAAATTTATGCACACACATACTATAAAAATATGTATGTATATATGTATATAAATTATAATGTATATAAAAATGTACGTATGTACATATATGAAAATTAGAAATATGTAAGTGTGTATATATATAAGTATGTATATATATAAAAAATCTAAAAAGGGTATAAATGGGTAAATAATAATTATAATAATAAATGCAATAATAATAATAATAATAAAACTGATTAGTTTAATAATAATAATAATAATAACAGGACTAAATTGAAAACAAAACAAAATTCCAGGGCAAAATCAAAAATAAAATAAGGTGAAAGATCAATCTGTAATGCGCATTGAAGAAGGGGACCGATTAGGTAATTATTCCCAGCCTTATGCGCGTCAGTCCACGCAGGACTAAAATGAAACGCCCGAAAAATAAATGGTCGAATTTAAAAAAGTGAAAATAAACAAAAAAGGGAGTAAATTGAAAAGGGCATGAACACGGAAGGGCCAGGGTTGCAAATAACCCATCCGCACAGAAACACGCGGACCCTAGGTACCGCCGGGTCAGGTCGCAGGTCGGATCTCGGTTTAGACTCAAAACGGCGTCGTTTTGAGGCCGAATGAAACAGGCCAAAACGGCGCCGTTTCATTTGGGTATTTAAACCAAATTTTTTGTTCAAATTTCATTCAGCCCCCATTCCTTAAAAAAAATCAAAACTCTTACCCTCTTTTCTCTCCTATCCGGCCACTGAGTTCCCCGAACCTCCGTCGCGCCACCACCATGGCCGGCAACTGACGCAGAGCAAAAGAGGCTTTTTAGCCTCGCTCCAAAGCACCCACGGAAGCCGAGCCCTCTCTGCCCGACCCAAAAGGAGAGACCTTCCCCCTTTCAACCCGATTTCAACGACGAAAGGGGAGATTCCGGTGTCGGGGCTCGCGGCAATTCAGGTGACTGTTCTTCTCCCCCTTTTTCTTTTTTGTTTCATTTTTTGTTAAGAAGGGTCGTAGAAAATAAAAAAATAAAACAAAATAAAAACGCAAAACAGAAAAAGAAGAAGCACTGGAGTCAACCTTTTTTTAGGCTTTTTGATCTTTTTTTTTATTAAGTAGTTGTAAAAAAAGAGAAGAAGATTACAGTCTTGGTATTCGGCTCTTTATAGTCGATTTTCACAATATTTTGTTTCTATTTTTGCTCTATTTTCTTGCTTTTTGCCTTTGCATGTTCTCTTTTGTTTTTGCAGGTGGAGCAGGAGAGTGAAACAGTGGCGGTGACAGAGGAGGAGATGGACGGGTTAGCCTGCAGTGACGTGCGGCGCGACGGTGGCGGCACTGGCAGAAAAGTCAAAAGGCCCTAGGTGCGGCGCACCTAGGGTTAGGGTTTCCTCTTTTTCTTTTTTGAAAATAGGCATTAGGCTTATGGTAGTTGGGCCTAGTTGGGCTTGGTTTGTGGTGTATTGGTAGTTGGGTTTGAGTCTGTCATTGGATTAAAGTTTGTAAACGAGTTGTCTTGGTTTGGTTTGTTTTTGCTGGTACGGGCCCGGGGAAAAATGAGCTTGTACATTAGGTTCAAACCTCATTACTCCTATTTCTTTTACTTTTAATTTTTAGCAACCTAAGATAAAAGTCACACTAAAATATATACTATTTGAAATAAAAATTAAATAAGAAATAGGCCTTAGGCATAATGGTAACGAGCTTGTCTCCCTCCCTTGTGCACCCAAGTTTGAGCCCCCTCTTCTCCTTTTTATTTCATAATTCACCAAAAACGCCCCAAAAACATATATAAATAATTAAGCGTAAAAATAAATCAGAAATGGGTGATAACCCAATGGTTAAAGTGTTAGCTTCTTCCTTGTAAACTTGAGTTTTAGCCTCCCCCTTCTTTCCCTTTTCATTTTAATTTCAAATTTGAAAAAAATCTTGGAAAAATTACAGGTGATGCCCCTAGGGTTTATAAGCCTTAGGAATTTAATCAATTCTTTCCTAATTAGAATTCACAACTTGCTCCTTCTCAAAATTTCAATAGAATTAGAATTCCACCATCTTTTTCTCTTCTTTTCCTAATTAAATTTTTAATTTGTCCCTTTTCAAATCCTAATAGAATTTGCTCTCCATCTTTCTATTTATTCTTTTTTTCCATGTCTTTACACCATATTTTCATCCTAATTGTTGATAATTATTTTACTTTCCCGAATAAAATAATCTTCCATACAATCGTTCTCTCTATCAATTTCGTAATTTTCATCAAATAGCATCCTTAATAATTGCCAAGAAACGGTAAGTACATCTCATTCCAAAGTTTAGATCCTAAATTTTCGTAGAATTTTTATCTGATGTTAATCTTTCAATTCAACTACTCAATCTTTTACGGTTCTTGACAAATCTTTTGATAATCTCGAGAATTCTTGAAATCAATCATTAATACATGTGTAAATGTCATTTGAAGGACCTGATTTAGGTGCGTCGAATCATATTTGATCATGAGGAACATCGATCGAACTCTCGGTGAAAGATGTGTGTTCTTTTACAAGCGAATTGGGGCGAACCGTGTCTAGGTATAGGGCTACACGGTCTCCCATGTGAGCGTGTAGACCACATTGGGTGGACCACATAGCCCTTCACACTATCATGTACCCTGGAAACCCTAGGCTAGTTCGTAAAGCACACGACCAAAAACCTTCTACACGACCGTATCTCCCCTATAGGTTAATTTTGCATTTGTCACATAGCCACATTCTGTTACATAGACTTGCCACATGATTGTGTAACCCCTTCACATGGTCTATAACATCCCACACGGCCTAACCACACAACTGTGTGCCCTCTATTTTATAGTTTTTCCTAGAATTTTATGAATTATTCAGTTTAGTCCCTGAATAGACCCTGAACTATTTTTAGAGTTTTATTTCACTCAATTAGGTCACTAATAATACAAATATTTTGGAATCCATGATCTGATTGATTGAATTACTATTGTTATATGCATGATATGTAATGATAAATGCATATTGTCCCTGTAATTCTGATAAACTCTTACTGTTAAATTCTGTCACTATATTATTGTTGATTGCATGTTAAGCATGCCTACTGTTACTATTAATCGAACACATGCTAAGAAAGTTTATTTCTATTGTAATGATATATTATAAGCATGATCATTGCTACTATTTCAACTAGTTATAAGCATGTTATTGCTACCATGATGATTTATTATTAGCATGTCATGTTCTATTACATGGGGTGAGGCGATTTGAATGGAGGAAGTAGTCAGTAGTTTATTTGCACAACCAGTGGTTCATCCACATTGGATTTTAGTCGACAGTCTATCTGTACAACCAGTGGTTCATCCACAACGTATTTTAACCGGTAGCTTATCTACACGACCAGTGGTTCATCCACAACGTATCAATAGTTTTTATTTGCACTAATAGATGGTTTATCCATCAATATTTTATCGTTAGAAGTTCATCTGCAACGATCAATGGTTATCCACACCATGGTGTAAAGGTAGAGATGAGTTCAAAGGAACTCCTACTGTGGCATGTACCAGTAGCATAGGACCTTTTCTGATAAATTGAAATTGCATTACATTCATAAGCACTTACATGGCTATGAACACTAAGATATTATGTTGATGAGTTGATCTGGATTACCAATATTTTGTATTGTTATTCAATTATGATTTATTCTATGGATTGATATTTTGTATGATTTGTCTACTGTTTACACTAGTTTTCTTGTAATTGAACTCACACTGAGCTTGTAACACCCCAAACCTGGCCTAGACGTTATGGTCGAATCAGAGGGTGTTATGAAGAAGAGGTTTTGAAATCAATCTTGTTATGTCAAATTTCTCACATTTAATTGTTGCTAAGAAGAATCCATATTTATCAAACATATTACTATTCTCGTTATGACAACGTTGTTACTTTGCTCTCTTAGAAAACTTATTTTGCAGCAAAAGTTTGATATTGTCAGAGTTGAAAACCGAGTTTGTGTTTTCAAAAAATCATTTGTTTGCATAAAACCATGATGTTGTCAACGTTGCAGTATAATAGTCCAAACACAATCTAAACCAACTTAAAACAAAATAGTCAAGAGAGTCCCAAAAATTACAAACTCTCAAAATAATCCAGAATTAAAATAAAACTTTTAATCAAACCAGTTCGTGAACTAGTGGTCACCACTGAGACTCCGTCGCATTGAGCCACCTATACCTGAGGATTACCTGAATAGATGTGAGTTTTTGCAAACTCTATGTGTAACTTAACAGAGACAAACATGTATAAAAATTCAAAGTTTCAGTTTTTCAAACAGAATCGGACATAAGTCCCTAACAGAGTCAAATCGTATCAGAATCAAATTTTTAGAACATACAAATATACAGATATACAGAGTCTGCCCCCATCTTCTACACACCATCTCCATCCATCCCAACACACCACGTGGGGTATAAAACACCCACTCATCCCTATACACCACATAGTGTCTAAACGACACTAATCAAAATAGTATGCAATCAAGCTTCTAGTAAATTGACGATATGTCACCTCTCAGAACACTTCCTCCACATAAACCAAACCCACCCCATATACAGATACAAATAACAGATATAGATTTACAGAATTAACGTGTCTTGCATGCTCATATACATATATCATACATGCTTTTACAAAATAGAAAATCATGCATATCAATTTCTTAAACTCAAATCAGTCCATTAAATTAGAAAGGTATTATGCATTAGGGTTTGTTTGCCCTTATCGACCCTACGGAAGTCCCACAGTCGATTGAAACGACTTATGTGACCCTAAGAAATCTTCAGACTTTTGGGCCTACATGCCCGTGTGGCTCACCCGTGTGGCCTACACGCCCAAATTGGCCTGGCATGTGTGACTCACACGGCCACACACTCACTCGTCACACAACCGTCTGTCGCACACGGCTAGCCACACGGCCAACCACACATCTGTGTGGTGTCGACAGGTCACTTTCTCAGCTTTCACCGAACGTCGATTTCTCGTATTTTCGTTACACACCTGGTTCGTTTTTATACGAAAACAATCCCAAGACCACCAAACCTGAAAATAGTATTCCAATGACCAATTAGCAATCAATCCATGATTTCATCAATGCGCATAAACTTACCGCTATTAAAACGATCACACGCACAACTTAGACCGTTGGAGCAAAAACCACTGCTTCACCGTCTTCTCCTACACAATAGATTCACAAAAATCAAATCCCTAACGCACCACCACATCTTTTCAAAAGAATACTCCACAATTGGTTCATAGAAACTGAAAGCAAATGAATAGGGGATAAAAACTCCACACCACTTACCAAACAAGACAAAGGAACCGTGAATTCAAGGCACAGTGATATGAACACCGAATTATGACAAAATCAAAAAGGAAAGAGGAAGGAATTTGACAGAACGCACAGAAGAGCAGAAGAAGAGAGAGAAAAACATCAACAGAAGGAAGTTTTGGGAAAGAGAAAAATATAAAAATAAAATTTAAATTAAACTAACCCCACTCCATCCACTAACCATTTTATCCCATAGAATCCTACCCACTAACCATATCCAACTACTCAAGAACCCAACTTTACCGAACCTCTATCAAGCAACCAAAGCAAAAATATTATCTATGCTCACACGAGGAATCAAACACAAGACCTTAGGTCAAGTTGACACCTTACCACTTGACCAGCAGGCTTATTCTAATGTGAGTTACCAAGATATAATATAAGCCCACCCACAGAGATAAGGTGTCAACTTGACCTAAGGTCTTGTGTTTGATTCCTCGTGTGAGCATAGATAATATTTTTGCTTTGGTTGCTTGATAGAGGTTCGGTAAAGTTGGGTTCTTGAGTAGTTGGATATGGTTAGTGGGTAGGATTCTATGGGATAAAATGGTTAGTGGATGGAGTGGGGTTAGTTTAATTTAAATTTTATTTTATATTTTTCTCTTTCCCAAAAACTTCCTTCTGTTGATGTTTTTCTCTCTCTTCTTTCTGCTCTTCTGTGCGTTCTGTCAAATTCCTTCCTCTTTCCTTTTTGATTTTGTCATAATTCGGTGTTCATATCACTGTGCCTTGAATTCACGGTTCCTTTGTCTTGTTTGGTAAGTGGTGTGGAGTTTTTATCCCCTATTCATTTGCTTTCAGTTTCTATGAACCAATTGTGGAGTATTCTTTTGAAAAGATGTGGTGGTGCGTTAGGGGATTTGATTTTTGTGAATCTATTGTGTAGGAGAAGACGGTGAAGCAGTGGTTTTTGCTCCAACGGTCTAAGTTGTGCGTGTGATCGTTTTAATAGCGGTAAGTTTATGCGCATTGATGAAATCATGGATTGATTGCTAATTGGTCATTGGAATACTATTTTTCAGGTTTTGGTGGTCTTGGGATTGTTTTCGTATAAAAACGAACCAGGTGTGTAACGAAAATACGAGAAATCGACGTTCGGTGAAAGCTGAGAAAGTGACCTGTCGACACCACACAGATGTGTGGTTGGCCGTGTGGCTAGCCGTGTGCGACAGACGGTTGTGTGACGAGTGAGTGTGTGGCCGTGTGAGTCACACATGCCAGGCCAATTTGGGCGTGTAGGCCACACGGGTGAGCCACACGGGCATGTAGGCCCAAAAGTCTGAAGATTTCCTTAGGGTCACATAAGTCGTTTCAATCGACTGTGGGACTTCCGTAGGGTCGATAAGGGCAAACAAACCCTAATGCATAATACCTTTCTAATTTAATGGACTGATTTGAGTTTAAGAAATTGATATGCATGATTTTTCTATTTTGTAAAAGCATGTATGATATATGTATATGAGCATGCAAGACACGTTAATTCTGTAAATCTATATCTGTTATTTGTATCTGTATATGGGGTGGGTTTGGTTTATGTGGAGAAGTGTTCTGAGAGGTGACATATCGTCAATTTACTAGAAGCTGATTGCATACTATTTGATTAGTGTCGTTTAGACACTATGTGGTGTATAGGGATGAGTGGGTGTTTATACCCCACGTGGTGTGTTGGGATGGATGGAGATGGTGTGTAGAAGATGGGGGCAGGACTCTGTATATCTGTATATTTGTATGTTCTAAAAATTTGATTCTGATACGATTTGACTCTGTTAGGGACTTATGTCCGATTCTGTTTTGAAAACTGAAACTTTGAATTTTTATACATGTTTGTCTCTGTTAAGTTACACATAGAGTTTGCAAAAACTCACATCTATTCAGGTAATCCTCAGTATAGGTGGCTCAATGCGACGGAGTCTCAGTGGTGACCACTAGTTCACGAACTGGTTTGATTAAAAGTTTTATTTAATTCTGGATTATTTGAGAGTTTGTAATTTTTGGACTCTCTTGACTATTTTGTTTTAAGTTGGTTTAGATTGTGTTTGGACTATTATACTGCAACGTTTGACAACATCATGGTTTTATGCAAACAAATGATTTTTGAAAACACAAACTCGGTTTTCAACTCTGACAATATCAAACTTTTGCTGCAAAATAAGTTTTCTAAGAGAGCAAAGTAACAACGTTGTCATAACGAGAATAGTAATATGTTTGATAAATATGGATTCTTCTTAGCAACAATTAAATGTGAGAAATTTGACATAACAAGATTGATTTCAAAACCTCTTCTTCATAACACCCTCTGATTCGACCATAACGTCTAGGCCAGGTTTGGGGTGTTACAAGCTCAGTGTGAGTTCAATTACAAGAAAACTAGTGTAAACAGTAGACAAATCATACAAATATCAATCCATAGAATAAATCATAATTGAATAACAATACAAAATATTGGTAATCCAGATCAACTCATCAACATAATATCTTAGTGTTCATAGCCATGTAAGTGCTTATGAATGTAATGCAATTTCAATTTATCAGAAAAGGTCCTATGCTACTGGTACATGCCACAGTAGGAGTTCCTTTGAACTCATCTCTACCTTTACACCATGGTGTGGATTAACCATTGATCGTTGCAGATGAACTTCTAACGATAAAAATATTGATGGATAAACCATCTATTAGTGCAAATAAAAACTATTGATACGTTGTGGATGAACCACTGTCGTGTAGATAAGCTACCGGTTAAAATACGTTGTGGATGAACCACTGGTTGTACAGATAGACTGTCGACTAAAATCCAATGTGGATGAACCACTGGTTGTGCAAATAAACTACTGACTACTTCCTCCATTCAAATCGCCTCACCCCATGTAATAGAACATGACATGCTAATAATAAATCATCATGGTAGCAATAACATGCTTATAACTAGTTGAAATAGTAGCAATGATCATGCTTATAATATATCATTACAATAGAAATAAACTTTTCTTAGCATGTGTTCGATTTAATAGTAACAGTAGGCATGCTTAACATGCAATCAACAATAATATAGTGACAGAATTTAACAGTAAGAGTTTATCAGAATTACAGGGACAATATGCATTTATCATTA
>NW_024403569.1:0-9886 GCF_007990345.1 Gossypium hirsutum | reverse complement strand
GCTGAATAAACTAATTTGCATTTATTTTATTCCAGCAACTAAAATTATAAAACGCAAAGTAAGCTCAAACAAGCAAATGAGCTCAATGAGCTGGAAATGAGCTGAATTGAGCTCAACGAGCTGAGATTAGGCTTCATTTTGCACTTCGGCCCCTCAAGCTTAGGCCACTCTCGATGACATCGAGTTGGGTTGAAACATGATGCGACCAGGTTCGCATCATTCCCTCCCTCTTGAAGATGATTTGTCCTCAAATCGGGCCACTTGCTCGAGAAAAATTTTTCACCGTCACAACCCCCTTGGTTGACGGTACTGGCAATGTTGCTCCCAAGATCCTGAAATGCACACATAACTTGAACACAAGTTAGGTTATTTGCAGGCCCTCCCTCTATAGGGATATGATGTTTAAATGTGTCATCTTCACGATAAAGAAAATGATTAAGGACACGATGAATTGTAAACTTACAAAGGCTTTCTGAATTCGCATTCCAAACTTGAGCAAATAAACCATTACCGAGTTCAAAAGTATAAAAGGGTCTTACCTTTTCAAATTGACTCCCCATATTCGGCAGTAGGAAGGACAAAGGATTCAAGCTCAAGTTGCATCCATAAGACATGGAAAATTTATTCAATCGATTATGACCCCTTAGTCCTATTCGATCAAAACTTGTATACCTCAAATTATCAAACCGTTCTGATATGCCAACATTATGATCAAAGGAATTAATCATGTTACATGTCATCATTATTTCGCATAATCGTATCAAAGGTGAAGTAGACATACATGTTGTCAAACATTCATATGTCTCAGATCTTATCCACACATCATTGTTCAAGCAAATTAATTTTTCACGACAATTCAATGAACACACATTTTCAGTACAGTCAAGTAAAAGAGAAATTCTATTTGATTCATGTTTGTGCAAAATTAAACCTTGCAGTGGACGATTGCCTATTGATTCACCAACAAATTCATCAACATTATGTTTTTCGAAAATGAGAGTTTTCTTGTCATCATTCAGAGCAAATTTATAGTCATCAATCAAAGAATGGCAATTATTGACTATAACATACAGTACCTTTTCAAAATTCAAGTCATGAGAAAAATCATCAATACGAGTTGAATGAAGTTGTTTAGAGAATAGAGAAACTTCACCTTGCTTACCATTAGAGGCGGGAAGACGAGGATCAGTTTTACCTTGTTCAATCAATTGAAAACGTCTCTCGGTAGAAAGGTAATGAAGCTGGAACCTGTCTATCGGTGGAAACTTGCAAACCTGAAATGAAGAAAAATCACAAGGCAATTTCAAATGGGGGTTAACAAAAATATCCCTCCCTTGTGTTTGAGCACTCTCTTCTTCTTCACTCGTTTTCTTTTCAAACTCTCTTTCTTTTTCAATCTCATTTTGCTTTTCACTCTCTTTTGTTTTTGAAATCTCATTTTCATATTTTTCTTTTTCAATTTTCTTTTCTTCATTTTCTTTTTCTCTCACTTTTTCGTTTTCGTTTTCTTTTTTGTTTTCTTTTTCTTCTTCACTTTCTTTTTCGAATTCATTACAATGTGCGGATGACACAAAAGAATCAAAAAGATAACCATTTGACTCAAAGAAAGAGAAAATATTTTCGTAGGCCTTTTGTCCATTTCTTCGAGTACAATCTTTTGGTAAGGCCTTCTTCGAAGCGTACGAGGAATAACTCGTCCTTTCTTGTTCGTCATATCGAAAAGTCACATGCTCAAGGCTGTCACGTCTTGTATTCCTTGACGAATAGGAATCCCGATAAGAATCTCTTAGCGAGTAGTCTTGGGACACGTATTGCCGTGATGATCTCGACTCTATTTCTTGACTTGGTGGATTTTGTTTCCGTCGGGCCTTTGCCTCCACTCGATCTAAACGTCTTTTTAATGGACTTAGTTTTTCCTCCAACATTCGGCCCATCTCGTTCACCAAATATTGAAATTCATCAACGGAGAATTCTTCTTGAGACATGATTATTAATTGAAAGAAGAAATGTTAAAAGAATAATATCAGAGAATTAGATACCTCACCACAAAATCTCGCAAGTCACTCGAAAAGAAAATTTCACTCCACTCGGGTTTACACTCGCTTTGGCTTTTCTTCTCTCAAATGGTCTCACCAATCACTCTTGCCTTTTACCCCTCTAGTTCGTGTCTCTAAGTTCTCAATGGACTTCCTTAGACGAATCAGCAATCTGGGTGGAGTCGGCTTCAATACTTAATGTAAGGGTGGGAGTAGATGTTGGGACAAAAGGTAGGCTAGAAAACAATTTTGGAGTGGTTTAAAGTGTAGCCGAATGGTTAAGTAGTGAATGATAGTAGAAAAGAGTTTGTGGGTCGAAACTACAAGGATGGTACAAACTTTTGTCACTTCACAGAACTTTAAAATTCAATTGGCAAGAACTGACCATTTTTTTTTAATTCGATTTTTTTAAGTCACCAAAATGCCAAATACAAATAGAGAACTTCAATCCACGAATTTTTTTTACTTTTTTTTTTGATTTTTTTTAAATTTTTTTAATCACTTACTCCGGCAACTTCACGAACGTCCGTACTCCTCAATTTTTTTGCTAGCTCTGATACCAAATGATGCGACCCCGGTCTCGGTGATGAGAGTCGAGTCGTTGATGTGCCCGATCGTTAAAATTAAGGAGTATGAGTTGAGGTTTTCAAGTCGGGTTGAAAAGAACAAATTGGCTGGAAACAAGAAAATATTTAAGTGATTAAAGGATGGATAGGGTAGGTTCGATTTCAAGGCTGAAGAAAGAACCGATATTATATGCAATATCGACCCAAATCTTACGTTAGCTTGAAATGATGAAAAATTGTTAATCGTGACCCAATATCTATGAGAGATAAGAACCAACAATATAGGATTGAACGCCACACTTTAGTAAAGTGATAAGTTCGAAATTGACAGGATTGACGCCACAAGAATGTCTTGATAAGTCAATGGAGTCAAGAGAGAACAAAGGGAGTTGAAATACTCACCAATTGAACAAAAGTTCATAATTGATCAAAGTCTCAAAATTAGTAACCTTCAAATGATTACAAAAACAACAATTTATAGGCTGAATATGTTCCAGCCGAATGAACTTAAAGCAATCAGCTTAATTACACTTAATTGAACTCAAATGGCTGTTGAAATAACCAAAAAGTCATTTGGAAACTTCTATGCATAGGTGACATCAATGGGCAGGTTGTTTAGTCTTCCAATTCAGCTAATAATTGCACTAATGAGCTTAAATGATTTTGTTCAATGTTTGATTAGCTGAAAACATTATGAGCAGCCTTTAATTCCTCCTTAGGTAGCGAAATAAGCATCAGCCAAATTAATGGTAGTTTAAGCACACGAACAGCCCAAGTGTGTGAACACTTGATGTCCAACAGCCTCCAACTGTGGATGAACGAAAATGAATAGCTCTTATGGTGTGAAAACGTTTTTGTGAGATGAATGGCCTTGTGTGAACAACTCTTTGTCCATTGCTCTTCACGAACAGCCACTTGGAGAAGCTAAAAACTATTGCTGGATTTTTAATTCAGCTCATGGTCCATTGAGCTTCACGAATAGTCACATGAAGAAAAGGAATCATCAACTCTCTTCATAGCCAATTCATGCATGTACCTGAAAGCAATTTAATTCATAAATTTAATTCATATTAGGACACATTTAAATTGACAGCAACAAGACACATTAAATCTGCTCATTAATTCAGCTGGACTAAGACACATTAAAATGATGTAATAAGCTGAATAAATTCATGTCATGTGCTAACTAAGACATATTAAAAACATGTAATTAATTTGCCTAATCTAAGACACATTAAAACAAATAATAACTTAGACACAAATTTAATTCAACAGCAGCTAAGACAAATTAATTAGAATATGAAATTAATTTGTCTCAACTTTAGACACAATTTAAACCCTTCTAATTAAAAAATCCAGAATTAAAATGCAATTTAATTATTTAAGCTGAATAAACTAATTTGCATTTATTTTATTCCAGCAACTAAAATTATAAAACGCAAAGTAAGCTCAAACAAGCAAATGAGCTCAATGAGCTGGAAATGAGCTGAATTGAGCTCAACGAGCTGAGATTAGGCTTCATTTTGCACTTCGGCCCCTCAAGCTTAGGCCACTCTCGATGACATCGAGTTGGGTTGAAACATGATGCGACCAGGTTCGCATCAGTTATTTGGTTCAAAGAATAAGAAAAGACATCAGTTTTTTTATGGCACATTAAGTGGATGTTTTTGACCATTCGGTTACCTTGTTTTAGCATTATAAATGGATGTAATCAGCCATAGAGAGGGAACTTTTGCTAAATATAGATGTTATATTTGAATTGTGAGCTATCCAATTCTCTTTGTTCTTACGGAATTGATTTTGATACGATCTCGGTTTAGTAGTTGAGTCCTGATGCAACCTTAGCCCGGGAAATTACTACCGAATCCATTGAGCTGCCACGAGGACCAATAACTCGATCACGAGCTAAGAGATTTCGAAATGCAATAGCAAGCTATGTGGAACGAGCTTGGGAAGAGGGAGTGGCCGGATTTGATAGTCGTGCTTCAAACCGTTCAAAAGGCGTTACTTGAAATTTATTGCAAGCTGAATTTGTTTCTTTTAATTAACTTGTTTTAGTTTAATAAATAAGTTGCTGATCAATTAATTTAACTTATCTTGAAGTTTTAATACATGAGTTAGTTATTGAACTTTATTAAATAAGATGCTTCTTAATTGATCTAGTTCCTAGGATTATTTATTGATGCATAAATTAAGTTCTTTAAATTATGCTTCTTTAATTAAACTAGTTGCTGGAATAATTATTGCATATATGTTTTAGTTCATTTATTTAAGTAAGTTTAATATGTGTTATGATTAATAAGTGTTTTAATGTGTTTAATAAACTCATTTTAATGTGTTTATTGCAGGTGACTTTTTAGCTTATAGTGGTTACAATTCAAGGCTGTTACACATTTAATAAGTGGCTGTTCAAGTTCTTTTGAGTTACAATTAAAGGGGCTGTTAAAAAAAGGAGCTTAAAGATCATTAAAAGGAGTTTTTAAAGAGCATTTTATGCCCTTTAAAATTCAGCAGCAACTCTTCCACTTCCAGCCGTTTTCGGAGCTTTTAAGAGAAATTAATCAAGCCTTTGAATGTCATTAAGGAGCTGGTAAGAGATGGTGTCTATTCAACTAGCCAAGGACAACTCAAGAGTCATTTTCTAAGCCATTAAAGACATTCAAATCAGCTGAATTAAAGTGATTTTATGGAAGGAGTTATTTGGTTCAAAGAATAAGAAAAGACATCAGTTTTTTATGGCACATTAAGTGGATGTTTTTGACCATTCGGTTACCTTGTTCTAGCATTATAAATAGATGTAATCAGCCATAGAGGGAACAACTTTTTGCTGAATATAGATGAAATATTTGAATTGTGAGCTATTCAATTCTCTTTGTTCTTTCGGAATTGATTTGACTTATCAAGCATAGCTTGTGGCATCCATCTTTTCTTTGTTGCTGAACTTATCACCTTTGGTGTGGCGTTCAATATACCTTTGGTTCCTATCATAGTTGATAGTGGGTCAAGGTTCCTTTCCTGTTTCCTTTAACCGAAAACACCTAAAGACCATTTTGAGATTCGGGTCAACAATTCGTTATTGTTGGTTCATTTTCGGTCTTAGCCAATTAATTTGTTATTGTTTCCTCTTTATTTTGTTTATTACCTTGTTTGAAGCCATTATCTCTATTTTGTTTCATTTTAAAACCGAAACGAATCCATCCTTCCTCAATTCACGATTGGGCAACACATACGACTCAAAACATCACGAGACGAGTTCGTATCAAGTCCGAGTCATTTAGTTCCCGATCGTAAACGAAGAAGTAGAATAGACGAGAAGGAGTTAGAATATATTTGTGTTCAAAGAAGTAAGATAAGTTCGTGCAAAGTTGGATGTGGATTTGGTTTAAGTCGAAAAGGTATGAATAGAATGGACGAGTTCGGTTTAGGATAATTAAGAAATGGTATTTGGTTTTGGTACGTTTTGGTATTTGGGAATTGGTTCGAAATGGTATGGAATTGGTATGAAATGGTATGGTATTTGGTACGAATTGGTAATGGTTCAAAGAGGTCAAGAATGAACCAACACTAAAGAAAAGTGTCGACCCGAAACTTATAGGACCTAAATGAATTGGAAATGGTTGAAAAGGACCTTGACCCGATACTTAGGAAAGTATGAACCAAAGGTATCAAAGGTGAACGCCACACTCGGGTTTAAGGAGTGATAAGTTTGGAAAAGACTCGGAAAGATGCCACTAAAAGCTTAGATAAGTCTTACGGGTCTCGAACGAAATTTGAGAGAAAATGCCTCACAAATTTGGCAGCAATTCGCTAATTAAAATGTCAAAAAGTCCCTTACAAAGTGAAAATTCAGCTATTTATAATAATCCACTAGGCTAGCCGAATGGTCACTTAAATTCCTTAAAAATTAAGCAAATGAATTACTTAAATGGGATAGCTAGATTCAACTGAACTTGGAGCTCCAATGGTCACCTTCTAGATGGACAATTGAACTTGGAGCTTGAGGGAGTAAATGGCAGCAGCTACATTCGGTTGATGTGCTTAAAGGAGCTCATTTAATTGGCAACTATTGCTGAAAAATTACCAGCAATTAAGAAGATGTTGAGTAGTCACTTTGAGTGTGAAAACCAAATTTTGAAGAGTCTTTGAATGTGAACACCTTGATCCGAACAGCCATGATGTATTCAACAGTGTGTAAGCAATAAATTCGGCTGAATGGTCACTTAGGAGACTTCAAACAGCAGCCAACTTCATTCTCCCATTCATGCATGTGCCGTCCCCTTCATGTACCCTCTTTTAATACCTTTCATTGATACGACCCTGGCCAAGGATGCCCTTGATTTCAACTTGAATTCAGCTCCTCAAGCTCCATTTAGCTTGGTTCAGCTCACCGAATTTTATTTTAGCTCACATGAGCTTAATTCAGCTCGTTTGAGCTTGGTTTAAATTCAATTCAGCTCATTATTAGCTCTTTAGCTAAATTAATTTTATTTGCTGGAATAAATTAATTATTTAAGTTAATTAGTTAATTTAGTTATAGCTCTTAATTACTTGTCAGCTTATTACATGTTATAATTATGTTGTGTTAGCCGAATTTGATTAGGTGGCTGGATTATATTTAATTTGTCTTAATATCATTTAGTTCAGCCGAATATACATTTGCAGTTAATTTAGTTCATGTTTTTTTCTTGTAGGATGGCTGAATGCATGAAGGAGCATTAAAGTCCAAGTGCATGAATGGTTCAATACAACGTATGGGAGTATACATGAATGGCTGAATACATGAATCGTTGGATTCATGGATATGGCTCATTTTATGATAATTCAAGGTGTTTATTCAGCCAAGAAGAGCAACTAAATTCATTCTCCAAAAGCTGGCTGATGCACTTCCCAAAACAGCACCTATGCGTTCACATTTGGAGTTCACACCAAGGACCATTTGGCTGATCATTGTTCACACTTCCAAAGACTTTTCCAACTCCTTTTTCACACCTTCAAGGCTGTTCACGTTCACCTTTAATGCTGGTCTCTTTTCAGCCAAGAATTACATTTTAATGAGCTCATTTAAGCTCAATTGGCTGAACCTAGCTGCTGCCATTTCTCCAAGTGCATTTGCTCTTCTAGAAATCGTCCCTTGAGCTTCAAATTCAGCTGAATTTAGCTCCAGCAATTTAGTTTTTATTTCCAAAATTTTCTAGCATTTTCTAGCCTATTTAATTACTTAGACATTAATTCTTTGTTTTGGCCATTCGGCTACCTAGCTGAACACTATAAATAGTTGTTCATTTTCATTGTAAAAGGACTTTTGACTTTGATCATTTGAATGAACTTTGTTCAAAGAGTGAGTTTTCTCCTCTCTAAATTCGTACGAGTTTCGATCTGACTTATCTAGCGTGCTAGTGGCGTCTATCGTTCTCTTTTGAACTTATCACCTTGCTTTGGTGTGGCGTTCAACCCTTCTACAATTCCGCAATCCCACCTTGAACCGAATAGAAATCGGGGTGACACCTTTTAGTGTTGAATCGTTTCTAGTGTTTAAGCTCATTTATCCATTCCACCGACTATCCTAGATTTTACCCAACTATAATATCTTTTACAAAACCGAGCCTTCATTATCACTTCCATTTTTCTTATTTTTATACTTAATCGAGCCTACTACCCTTATAATTTACCATCACCTTAGCCAACCTTTAAAACCATTTGAAAGCTTCCGCATCTTTAGCCTTATTTCATCCTATTTTCGATAACTCAACTATTCTCGTCGACGATCGGGCAATTACGTGAAACGACTCAATTAACCCGGGCGGATCACATCATCTGGTATCAGAGCTACTAAAACGAGGAACGCCGACGTTCGTATCAAGCTCAGAGTAGGTTCGTAACGTAAAAAAAAATTTTAGGTTGTAATTTTTTTTCTTTTCTCTTCCCTTTGTATTTCAGCATATTGTAATTGAACAAAAAAAATCAAAAAAAAAAGAGGAAATTTGAAAAAAAATCGAAAAAAATTGAAAAAAAAAATTGAAGTATTAAAAAAAAGTGAAAAGTCTTGTGAGTTTTATTTTGTTATTATTTTTTATTACTTCCGAGCATCCATTCATTCTACCATTCCTTCTACCCCCCCAAAAAATGCCACACATACTTTGATTTTTTTTCTTTGTTTAGCCTACCCTACACCCGACGTTATCCCTTGTAACCCAGTTGAAGCCGACCCTCTAAGCCACAATAAGTCTTCTTGAAACAAAATACGAATTCCGAGAGTGAGACGAGTGGAAAAAGGCACGAGTGGTGAGTACATTAGAGCGATCAAAAGCCATTAAACGAGCGTAAACACGAGTGGTGTGCTATCCAATTTTTCTTTGCGAGTGAAACGTGAGATTTTTGTGATGGGCCAAATTTTGGAGGAAGAACTAAGCTATTAAAAAACGTTTGAAACCGAGTGAGGAAAGTCCAACGAAAAAAATCACCAAGTCCGAGAAAGGATGAGATCATCAGGCAATACGTGTCCAAAGACTACTCCTAAGAGATTCTTATCGGGATTCTATTCAACGAGGAAATCAAGACGAAGCAAAGCAAGTTTTGAGTTTGAAGCTTTTCAAGGTACGAACGAGGAATCAAAGTATCCTCATATGCACCAAGGTATTCGACGCCAAATAACTCGAAGGTATCATTTTTGTATGAAAGTCGTTTAATATACCCGGAGTCATTTTGTGCTGATCATTTGCAAAATCTCCACCAAATGAAAGGCGAGGAAAAGAAAAGAAATAAGAAGAAAGAAACCAAAATGTTGATGAGAAAAATGGAAGCAATTATGGAATGAAATCGAGAGACGAAAAAAAGAAATGAAAGAAAAGGAACAAGAAATCAAAAAAGTGAGAGAAAAGAAAATGAAGAGAAAGAATTCAAAAAAGAAATTGAGATTGAACAAGAGTGGCAAAACCGAGAAAGAGAAATCGAAAGAAAAGAAGAAAAGATTTGAAAAAGAAAAAGAAATCCAAAAAGAGACTGAGGTTCGAAAATAAAATTGGAAAATGAGAGAGAAAATGAAAAGAGAAAAAAAGAAGTTGAGATTAGAAAAGAAACGAGAGAAAAAGAGATAAACGAACCAGAAAAAGTGAGGAGCATTTCAACTAATCCATATGAAACTTGTTCTTGTTCTGTTTTCTTCTTTCCAGGTGCCCCGAGATATCAAACGATAATTTTCAACTTCACTACCTTCCGATGAAGACATTTTCATACTGTCCGATAGGTAAGGTTGAAGATGGAAAAGTCCCCAGAGTTCAATATGGT
>NW_024403568.1:0-9899 GCF_007990345.1 Gossypium hirsutum | reverse complement strand
ATATCTCGACCTACAAGATTCGAAATTAAGTTATGCCTTTTATTCTTGAAACTAGACTTGATGAAGCTTCAATCATAAAATTTTCTGAATTTTTATTTAACCCAATTGATACAATTTATTCTTTAAATCTTCTTATGTTCTACTGCTAGACAACACTAACCCTTCTTCACTAAAAATCTATTATCTTTCAGTACACTGTTTGTTTCCCTTCAAATTATACTCATTAAGATTTTATCCATATAAATTTTACCTTTTAAACATTTTTGTACAATTTATAATGATTTTTCAAAATTAGAATAGGAAAACTTGAAATCATTCTAACCTTGTGTCACATAAATGATTATATCTCACAATCTATAATTTTTACTTTCGTTGTTTCTCCTATGATTCCATATTTGATTTAACATCTAATTTGAAACAATTTTTGACGAATTTTCAAAGTGAAACCACTATTGCTATCCAAAACTGTATGGTGCTAATATTTACTTTTTCAAGATTCTTTGCAGTAATTTTCATTTAGTCACACATAACCATTATACTTTTAATTTTTCATTCAATTTAATCCTTATATCTCACTTATCATCAACATATAGCTTTAAAATAACTTCTCTTATTTCAATTATAAATTTCACAACTTTTACAATTTAATCCTTACCATCATGAGAATTTATCATCTAATATAATTTCACTATAAAATCATTTTGTAACTAATTCACTAACACTCAATATTTCATTTTAAAATTTCTAACACAACATTATTTCTTACACATAAACTTTTGTACACTTTACAATTTAATCACTTTCCTACTACTTCATTATACTAATTTAAATTCATACATATTATTTGCACATTCACAATTAATTAGATCAATTTATTATACTCTATACTTGGTTTAAATTAAATAAAGTAGAAACATTGAAGTACGTACTTCAATTGGTTGTATTCTTTACAATCCCTTATAATCTTTCTCCTCTAAGACATCCATTGTTGCTTATCCTATGGAATTGATGTAGCTAGTACTCTTTTCTATTAATTTCATCTACTATTTATGTATAATTTTTGAAGGTTGGAGATCAATTGGTTAAGAAATGGTAAAAAAGGACTAAATTAAAAGAAAACTAAAACTTAATTTAATAGCATGGAGGGTAACGTGACAACCATGGGGTGATGGCTAATTTATAGCCCTTTTCCCTTCATTTCCCTCAATTTCTCTATACTTTTCTGTAACACCCCTATCCCATAACCGTCACAGAAATAGGACGAGGCGTTACCGAAAACTAGGAATTCGATCAGGGCCGTAAAATTTTGAACATTTTTTTTTGAATAAAGATCATTCATTTACTAAATTGCTAGACGCAAACAAAGTTCGAATTTAACACTTATACAAGTAAGTTCCATAAGATACCGTAATCACATGACTTCTACACGAAGGTCAAAGTATCATTCTACTTATTGTTTATCCTATACATGCCATAAGATAATCCATCTTATGGCTGCCGTAATGGTAGATAGTGTGACGAAGTACTGACGATCCCCGAGCTGGTAGTCAGAATCCACAACCTACACACCAAAACATGAACGAACAGAGTAAGCTTTCGTAAGCTTAGTAAGTTTTAAGCAAAACAATAATTTTGTTGAATCAATGACGTTTTTCAGATATACTTAATCTAGGTAAAATCTCATTTGACCCAATATACCTAGCCAAAATTTCACATAATTTAATTCACCTTTCTTTAGCCTTGAGTTTTAAGTCACAAAGTGTTTTCATTCAATATCATTGGTCATTCATTTCAACTGTTCGATGAAATTAATCTAGAGCTTCATCTCGAACCATAATATCAATAAACGCATTACTTAGCTATCACATATATATACTTTCGAATAATAATGACCTAGACGGTCGAATATTTCCGAAGCACATTCTTCATCAACTGAAGTTCGATTCACATGGTAAGTACATTCTTCACCAATTTTACAACTTTCAATAATCCCATCCACTTGTTCATAATCACCTCCATATTTTCAAGTATTTCACATGATAAGTACTAAATTACCGTATTGGCACATAAGGAACCGAACATATTCCTTATCTTGTATTGGCACATCTAGCTAAACACAACCCATACTCAAATCATAAGGCCTTTGGGCAGAATATACATTAATACATAAGAATATTTCATCACATACTTCATTATACAAGCATACCATTACCTCCTTGATACTAATAATTCACTTCGAAATCAATCCACCAATGAGTAAGTAATGCGTACCTGAACATCTTAAATACATAATACTTATTTGATGGTAACTTACTGCGGATACTCAATATCAAAGTCTTACTTGAATCCCAGCATTTAACCTTCGGGTCTTTAAAACTCGGATATAGTACGAGCTCGAAGCCTACGGACATTAAATCAGGATAATATTCTCGCATAAAGCCTGCGGGATCTTAACCCGGATATAGTACTGGCACAAATGCCCTTCGGGACTTATCACATTTATACACTTTCACATTCATCACATTGGCCATTCGGCCTTATCACATATATACACTTTCACATCCATCACATTGGCCATTCGGCCTTATCACATAATTAATACTACACACTTTTCACAATTGATCATTCGGCCACATTATACAAATAAAGATAGCACACATTTTCATAAAGGCCATTCAGATGACTTACACACCTTTGATGTTAGCCATTTTGGCCTCACTACACATACATATCTTGTACATCAATTTCTTCATAACAAATTTGACTAAGTATACTAGTCATTTACGGCTTATAGCTTCACTTTAATACGGATTTGGTACTTTGATTACCAATATTTAATCGATAGCTTATAAGCAACTCAAATAGTTTTATCAAGGTTTACAACATAATCACAAATTCAGCACAAGCTGTATTTTTTTCCTCGGCAACAGTCATTAAATTATTCGTAAATGGAGCTACGAAACTCCAAATGAAGTGCCGTTAATTTTCCCTCAAAATAGACTCATATATATTTTATTCATAAAATTTTCCGAATTTTTGGCTTAGCCAATCAATACCAGATTTTTCTTAAAATTTCCCCTGTTTCACAGTTTGACTATACTGACCACTCTTCAGTACGAATCAAATTTCTCATTGTAAAAAATTCAAAATATGTTTTCGTTTAATTCGTTTGAAAATAGACTAATTAAGGAGTCTAAGCATATAAATCTTATTGTATAATCATTTTTGTACAATTTATAATGATTTTCTAAAAACAGAACAGAGGATTTCAGAGTCATTCTGACACTGTCTCACACAACTTTAAATATCTCATTATCGGCAATTCCTTTGCTTACACGGTTTCTTTTATAAGAAACTAGACTCGTTAAGCTTTAATCTCATATTTTATTCAGCCTCTAATTCAACTCCATCAATTAATGGTGTTTTCTTTTTCAAAACACGGTACTGCTGCTGTCCCAAGCAGATTTATACAAATTTACTCTTTAAAGTTATCATTCACATATTTAAACATAACATCATATATGCCATCATTTAGAAAAGTCATTGACCTTAACATATATACATAATTCATATTCATTCCATTTAAATACTTAAAACTTACCTCGGATGTTATCAAATTATCTCGAATCGACTATTCAGCTACTTTCTCTTTCCCTTATCCGAAATTTGTGCCCCTTTTTGTCCTTGAGCTTAATTAAACAAATTCAACTTATCACATCTCTATTATTTAAAACTACATTCAACAATTTATAAAATACTATAATTATCACATCTCAATCATCCAAAAAAAAATCACATTCGGCACATTTAAAAACATTGATAAGTCTCAAAACACAAGCAACACTTATCAAAGTCATGTAATTTACGCACTTTACAAGGCACTACTGCATTTATAATCTTACTTTCATACAACCATTCTTCTTTGACCGAATGCTTCCACACTCATGTCTTCATTAACAACCTCTGAAACTACAATTTATTCACATCCTTATTTATGTTACATTTGGCTATCATAATAAAAATATATAAATAATTACACAATAACCACTTTAGCCGATTACTACAATTAAAACAGTCACAAGGACTCAATTAGATTCCACCCAAACATGCTTCAAACACTTTTCAATCAATTAGCCTACCCAAATACTCATTTTATAACATACACATTTCATTTGAGGCCATTCAACAACAATTCACTATCCTTTAGACCAAAACCGAATGCTCCTTTATGGATTTAGGCTACCAACAAATAGCATAAATTCCATCCTTATGACATTTTACCTATGGCGAATGCTATACTAATATTTTTAAAGAAATATCAATTGGCATATTCACCTTACCACTTCTCAAAATTACAAACAATTCATGTCATCAAATTGGGAGTATATTCGGCATTCAAATAACACATAATAAATTTCTCTTAAAAAAATTCTATAAATTAGCCTCCATTGCCGAATTTACTAATACATTACCCCTTTAGCCTAAAGTCATTTTAGCATATAATGCACAAACATTATACCACCACCATTAAATACATGACATAACCGAATCAACAAAATCATGAGCAACGTGTCAAATATAATTCACACTTATCACTACACTTTGGTCAATTTATCAAAATCATTAATAACCATCATTTGATGAAATCACCATAACAAACTTAATAATATAAACAAGCCATTTAAACCCCCAATTTATCAACTTTGACAAGTTTAAAACTCACCTAATGACTAATTACAAATTAAAGCTTCAAGCAATCAAATTTAACTCATCAAGAACTTGGCCGAATACACATTCTTTGACCAAAATCGAAATTCAACGTGGGGTTTATAAGGAATTGCATCTAGCTCATAAATTAAGCTCACAATTTCCTATTCATATGAAATTTAACCTCATGGAGTCTATTAAGTACTCTTAATCCCTTTTCTAACAACAAATTTCAAACATAGGATTTTCTATACAAAACCGTACATGCTTCCATAAAAAAGAAATCTAAGAGAATAACTCATGGTTTAAGATAGAACTAAGATACAAACTCAATTTCACAAGTTTTCAACAAAAAAATGACATAAACTCATACCTTAGAATCAATCTATGCTAATGGCCAAATGTGTCTTGAGCTTTTTTATTTTCCCTTCTTTCTCTTTTCTACTCACGGCAATGGAGAAGAAGAAAAGACCCAACTTTGTTTTTCTCACCCTTTTAATTATTTAATTCCTCTTATAATTTATGACATATAATAACTTTATTTATTATAAACTATTTGATATTATTTAACTAAAATATAACATACAAAATGCCAAAATGTGTCATTCATGCTCATCTTGCCGTCCACTACCAAGAAAAAGGAATGTTTGACATGCAAGTCCCTCATGCTTCAAACCATGCAATTTTTAGCCACTACCAATTAACCTATGACATTTTCAAGATTTTTCACATAAGTCCTTTTTATTTATTTCACATCCAAATGACAAAATTAAAGCATGAAATTTTCACACATACTTATTCATAAATAATAAGCATAAAATATAACAATTAATTATTTTGTGACTCGGTTTTGTGGTCCCGAAACTACTTTTCGACTAGGGTCAAATTAGGGGTGTCACAACTCTCCCCCCTTTAGGGATTTTCGTCCCCGAAAATTTCCACCGATGCATAGGTTAGGATAACGTCCTTTTATTGAATTATATCCACAAAGACATTAGCTCATTGATAGCAATTGTAATTCATTATTGATTTCGCATCGATCTATAAAATCATTTTCTTATCTTTAAACAAATACATAAACATTTCTACAAGTATGCACATATATCTCATTTCCTTGATTCATAAGCAATAATCACTTAATTTAATTCACAAATGCATTTCAAACACATATAAATCACATATTAACATGTATAATTCATATCATCAACCCACATATTCGTAACTCACATTTTTATTCATGTATAAGCTGTAACCTGACCGAAATACACATATACTCAAACATCCCAATAAATATCCTTTATAACTCCATCGTATCTGAATGTTCAATTTAACTTATTTCCGACAGAAAATCAACTTCCACATACCTGAGCATTTAATTCATTCAGCACATTCAATCACTGTTAACGCTACCCGTATACAGTCGATTAGGCATAAAGCCTCGTATAGTACACCGGCATGGGATTTATTTTAGCACATAACTCATATATCCAAAATTATCAGCATTCATCAAAAATTCTTACAGACTTCCAAATGTCGAACTTAATCGAAATAATTTCTTGAACATGATTAACAAAAAATAGGGGTCATTTAGCAATAGCACATATGACTTCATATACCAAGCATCCCATAGACTAAATCCGTAACACATTTATAACATGAATTCATTTCTTAACAACATATCCACCATCTTTTATGTATTCACTTATTTAGTATACATAACATAATATAATATGAACTCACAAATTTTTACTTTCATTTGATTTTCACATACCTTCCGTACATACCTGTATCACTTATTCTGATCTTACTTTATTTATCATCTTAAATATACCCGTTGAATCATTCGAAATCATTACGGATACTCATTAAGCACATATAGCTCTTACAATGCCATATCCTAGATATGGTCTTACATATTCTCACATATCGAGCCGATGCCATGTCCTAGACATGGTCTTACACACTATCTCAAATCAATGCCTTCGTCCCAGACGAGGTCTTACATGAATTCCATTTCACACACTTAGTGCCCACTGACCGATCTCGCACTCATAGTGCTCGGTTAAAGGAATTCGCACACACAGTGCTTAATCATTCACACACATAGTGCTCTTATTCATTCGTTATACACATTGAAATGACTTAATCAAGTCTATAAAACATCTCATATTACACTTAAACGTATACTTTCATTTAACTTTGAATTCATATAGTAAGAACATAAACTTGCTCGAATACCAGCGTAAGCTGCACAAAGCCGATAAATCACCACGAATGCCTCGGACTTAGCCGAATACATCGCACGAATACCTGGGATTTAGCCCGGATATAACACCGGCACGAATGCCTTCGGATTAGCCGGATATAACACGGCACGAATGCCCTTCGAGATTTAGCCCGAATATAACACCGGCACGAATGCCCTTCGGATTTAGCCCGAATAACACCGCACGACCCTCGGACTAGCCCAGATCATCGTCAAGACCTTTAGCTCGGATGAAATCTCTATATGAAGCCAGTGGTCTTAATCCGGACATAATCTCTGTACATACCATCGGGTCTTTAGCCGGACATAATCTCTACATATAGTCAGCAAGTCTTTAAACTCGGATTCATATCACTGAGTCTCATACATATTTATTCACAGTTATCATATTTCACATAGCACAAATCACATTTGCAATTCAATCACTATTCGATATAAATATAAATGCTTCTTGACTTTAAGTCGTAATATATTCAAATTAATATATGTATCTTCTTTTACACTTCAGCTCATAAGCAAACACACATAAGCATATATCCTAATCCTTTCTTGTTTATTTCTCTAATAGCCATTCAGCTACATAACATGTATAAGGTTTCTTTCTCAATAACCTTATTATAGTAAGGACAATAGGACATCATTTATCTATCATACATGTATATCATGTCATTTAATTTAAATACAAAATTCAATTACTCAAAACTTACTTATATTATACCTTTCTCAATATTGACACATCATAAGCATGTCTCAGTCCTCTCAATACCATCTACTACAACTCGATCGGGATCGGAATTCATTACAATATGAAAAACACATTTAACTGTCAGAAATCATCACACTATCATTTTTATCACTTTACGGCATGTATAACTAACTCACAGGTGCTACGTTAGTCCTAGAATCGACTAAACCGTAGCTCTGATACCAATAAAATGTAACACCCCTATCCCATAACCGTCACAGAAATAGGACGAGGCGTTACCGAAACTAGGAATCCGATCAGGGCCGTAAATTGACATTTTTTTTTGAATAAAGATATTCATTTACTACATTGCTAGACGCAAACAAAGTTGAATTTAACATTATACAATAATTCCATAAGATACGTAATCAATGACTTCTACACGAGGTCAATATCATTCTCTATGTCTATCATACATGCCATAAATTCCATCTTTGGCTCCGTAATGGTAGATAGTGTGACGAAGTACTGACGATCCCCGACTGAAGTCAAAATCCACAACCTACACACCAAACATGAAGAACAGAGTAAGCTTTCTAACTTAGTAAGTTTAAGCAAAACTATTTTGTTGAATCAATGACTTTTTCACATATACTTAATCTAGGTAATCTATTGAAATATCCTAGAATTTCAATATTACACTCTACCGAAACAAGTTTCATCATACATTGTCATTCACTTGATGAAATTAATCTAGAGCTTCATCTCGAACCATAATATCAATAAACGCATTACTTAGCTATCACATATATATACTTTCGAATAATAATGACCTAGACGGTCGAATATTTCCAAAGCACATTCTTCATCAACTGAAGTTCGATTCACATGGTAAGCACATTCTTCACCAATTTTACAACTTTCAATAATCCCATCCACTTGTTCATAATCACCTCCATATTTTCAAGTATTTCACATGATAAGTACTAAATTACCGTATTGGCACATAAAGAACCGAACATATTCCTTATCTTGTATTGGCACATCTAGCTGAACACAACCCATACTCAAATCATAAGGCCTTTGGGCAGAATATACATTAATACATAAGAATATTTCATCACATACTTCATTATACAAGCATACCATTACCAATTAGATCATTCTCATATTTGGAGTTATAATATTAATCACATATGCATACCTCCTTGATACTAATAATTCACTTCGAAATCAATCCACCAATGAGTAAGTAATACGTACCTGAACATCTTAAATACATAATACTTATTTGATGGTAACTTACTGCGGATACTCAATATCAAAGTCTTACTTGAATCCCAGCATTTAACCTTCGGGTCTTTAAAACCCGGATATAGTACGAGCTCGAAGCCTACGGACATTAAATCAGGATAATATTCTCGCATAAAGCCTGCGGGATCTTAACCCGGATATAGTACTGGCACAAATGCCCTTCGGGACTTATCACATTTATACACTTTCACATTCATCACATTGGCCATTCGGCCTTATCACATATATACACTTTCACATCCATCACATTGGCCATTCGGCCTTATCACATAATTAATACTACACACTTTTCACAATTGATCATTCGGCCACATTATACAAATAAAGATAGCACACATTTTCATAAAGGCCATTCAGATGACTTACACACCTTTGATGTTAGCCATTTTGGCCTCACTACACATACATATCTTGTACATCAATTTCTTCATAACAAATTTGACTAGGTATACTAGTCATTTACGGCTTATAGCTTCACTTTAATACGGATTTGGTACTTTGATTACCAATATTTAATCGATAGCTTATAAGCAACTCAAATAGTTTTATCAAGGTTTACAACATAATCACAAATTCAGCACAAGCTATTTTTTTTCCTCAGCAACAGTCATTAAATTATTCGTAAATGGAGCTACGAAACTCCAAATGAAGTGCCGTTAATTTTCCCTGAAAATAGACTCATATATATTTTATCCATAAAATTTTCAGAATTTTTGGCTTAGCCAATCAATACCAGATTTTTCTTAAAATTTCCCTATTTCACTGTTTGACTATACTGACCACTCTTCACTACGAATCAAATTTCTCATTGTACAAAATTCAAAATATGTTTTCGTTTAATTCGTTTGAAACTAGACTCATTAGGAGTCTAAGCATATAAATCTTATCTTATAATCATTTTTACAATTTATAATATTTTCTAAAAAA